>NC_065525.1:28734374-28853667 GCF_006386435.1 Epinephelus moara
GACGTGTTGTTGGTTCAGAGATGGTCTTCTGCAGACCTCGGTTGTAACCAGTGGTTATTTGAGTTACTGTTGCCTTTCTGTCATCTTGAATTAGTCTGGCCATTCTCCTCTGACCTCTGGCATCAGCAAGGCATTTTCTTTTTTCAGACCATCCTCTGTAAACCCTAGAGATGGTTGTGTGAAAATCCCAGCAGATCAGCAGTTTCTGAAATACTCAGACCAGCCTGTCTGGCACCAACAACCATGCCATGTTCAAAGTCACTTAAATCACCTTTCTTCTTCATTCTGATGCTCGGTTTGAACTTCAGCAGGTCGTCTTGACCATGTCTACATGCCTCAGTACTCTGAGTTGCTGCCACTTGATTAGCTGATTAGCTATTTGGGTTAACGAGCAGTTGAATAGGTGTAACTAATAAAATGGCTGGTGCTCCAAAATATTCTTAAGAGATGAATGGCCTCTGCTAATAATGATCGTTTTCTTCTAATCTGTCATATATAACAGGAGAGCACATCGACTACTGTGGCTACTCTGTCCTTCCGATGGCCATTGAGCCAAACATCCTGGCAGCTGTCTCAGTGAACTCTTCAGGGAAAATCACTCTGGCCAACACAAATCATCAGTACAAGTAAGACTTGGACCCTTTTATTATTGTTGAATATTAACATTGTGCTTGTGTAGTTAACTCAGGAGCTTAAAACACACGTTCATATCATCATGTGTTTGCAGGGATTTCACCGTGTCGTGTTCAGAGGACATCGCCATAGACAGAGAGAACCCAAAGTGGCATTATTACTTTCTCTGTGGAGTAAAAGGTATTCAGGTACGATCAAGATACTCTTTATTCATTACAGTTTAGTATAAAATTCTGTAGTAAATTAAAGGGATCAACCTTCCTGCTGTTTTGTTACAGGAGAAGTTTGGGATCACTCCTTTAGCCGGGATGTCCTGTGTCGTAGATGGGACCATTCCTCCGAGCTCCGGCCTCTCCAGCTCTAGTGCCTTAGTTTGTTGTGCAGGGCTTGTAACAATGGAGGCAAATCAGAAGTCACTCACAAAGGTAAATGCTTTACAATACAAGAATTTCCAGGACAGTCTTTGTCATTTCAGATGCTCTGTTCAGTCCTGTTCTCATTGTTCTCTGTAACCCTTCAGGTGACACTGGCTGAGATATGTGCCAAAAGTGAGCGCTACATTGGCACAGAGGGAGGCGGCATGGACCAGTCTATCTCATTCCTGGCAGAGAGAGGAACTGTACGTCCCTTTTCTTACATTATATTTTCTCAAACAGGTTGTACAGGTTAATGAGGATCATTTGTTCATCCAAACTATTGACACACTAAAGATACATCTGGAAGAATGCCAGGACAAATGTATGTTTGATAGGTGTGAAGTACCTACCATACAAGGAGTGACTTGAAATCAACAGTCACCACTTGTTTTAATACTTCTTTTTTTTAATTGTGTGTCAGGCAAAGCTGATCGACTTCCAGCCTCTGCGAGCCACTGATGTCAAGCTCCCAGATGGGGCTGTGTTTGTGATCTCCAACTGCTGCGTGGAGATGAACAAAGCTGCTTCTTCTCACTTTAACATCCGTGTGGTGGAGTGTCGAATCGCCACAAAGGTACAGTGATCCTGTCTGGAGGTTTTCAACCTGATTCTTGGGGGGTAATATGGGTGTTAATATTAATACAGTTAAGGTGGAGAGACGGGTAAATAATCTCACGTCTGGGTTGGTGTGTGTTCTCAGATGCTGGCCCAGGCGCGAGGTCTGGACTCGAGCAGCTTGTTGAAGCTGGTGCAGGTTCAGACGGAGCTGAAGGCCTCCCTGGAGGAGATGCTGGCTCTGGTGGATGAGGTGTTGCATCCTGAGCCGTACAGCCGAGAGGAGATCTGCAAGGCGCTGGGCATCACCTCCGAGCAGTTTTCCACAGAGCTGCTGAGCGCCAACACTCAGCACGGTGGGAAACAGTACACAGAAACATCTCTGTGCTTTTATATCTCAGAATAATAGAAGAATAGAATAATATCACAACCAAGCAGGAAGTTTGACACTACCTGACAAATATCTGCCTCTCCGCCTCTCTCAGTGACACAATTTAAGCTCTACCAGCGAGCCAAGCACGTGTACGGTGAAGCCGCACGGGTGCTGCGGTTTAAGAGTGTGTGTGACTCTGCGCCGTCCGACTCCATACAGCTACTGGGAGACCTGATGAACCAGAGCCATGAAAGCTGCAGAGACCTGTATGAGTGCAGCTGCCCTGAACTGGATCAACTGGTGGACATCTGTCTGTGAGTATACAGCTTACTCCTGTTACAGACTCAGGAGGACATAATCATCATGTCCTGAGTCCTAAATCCGATAATTGATGGGGTAAAATGAAATATGAACCAGTGCAGTTTTAGACAACCAACAAATGCTCCTCCTGTTGGCCCTAACGGCAAGTTCGCAAGTTCCTGTTTGGCTCGTAGACTTTACAATGTGACGACACATGGATTTTAAAATAATTTTTACAAATATGTAAATGCTACATGGATCAAAAATTCATTATGAAAGAGTCATAACTGTTCTTGTTTGCAGTTTTAGGTGTTCTGTCAAGTTTTACAGACGTCTGTTTTACAGCAGTGGTCTATGGGGAAAATGCTTTTTGGGCCGCAGGGGATTTTTTTTTAGCTGCACGTGGCCACTGGGAATAATTGGAAGCAAGGCTGAGCTGCGTTCCTATGGGCCTGAACAGCAGACAGTGACATTCCCATCAGCCTCAGTTTGTGTTTAGTGCTAATAAGCATATGGATGCTAACATGCTAAACTAAAATGGTGAACATTGTAAATATTATACCTGCTTAATAGCAGCATGTTTGCATCAATGTTAGCATTTAGCTCAAAGCACAACTGTGCAAAACTACAGCCTCACATTGAAAAGCAACTTGGATATAGACTTTATGTGTATATTTAGTGCTGGCTGGTTGGTAATACATGTACAGTATCCCTGTGTACACTGGATTCAGAAATATCATCTTTACTGAGTTCCTGACTTAACGCCTCTTTCTTGTTTCTCTTGGTGACAGGAAGTCGGGGGCAGTGGGCTCCCGGCTGACAGGAGCAGGTTGGGGTGGCTGTGCCGTCTCCATGGTTCCCGAAGAGAAGGTGGCGTCTTTCTTACAGGCAGTGAGCGAGGCCTACTACCGCCCTGATCCACGCAGAGCAGCGATGGAAAAACAGAGTTTGTTTGTGTCAAAGCCGGGCGGGGGAGCTGCAATTTTCCTCAAGGAGTGAAATGCATCATCCATGTCTGTTTATACAGCAATTATTCATTCAAATACACTGCAGCTCTGGGGAAACAAATGACGCATGTTTACACAGACTCTTGATTCTGAAGTCAAATGCAAATCTCTCTTTGTTTTTACATTTTACCTCTTTACAGAGTATTCTGGAATGTAAGTGATGAAAAAGGGAATATGTTTTTTTGTGTCTTAAATCATGAAGGCTTTTGTAATAAATTGATTTTGTACTGTACAATCACCGTCTAACTGTCCACCTCAGAAAAGAGATGACGACAAATAAAATAACAATCACGTTTAATTTGTGCTGCTGTATAAAATCCATCCATCCATTTTCTTTTTACATTTTACACATGAACATAATGTAGCTCATAAGGGCAAAGACAGGAGAAATAAATAAGCTGAATATTTTCAGGTTTTACATGTGCTTCAGAAGTAGTGATTATGGGAACAGCATCACTTCGACATGTTTAATCTGGCTGTTACAGTGTGTCGGGGTTGTGCTGTGTTCAAGATGTGAGAGCCGCGTAGAAATCAGGGTAGAAAAGTCCTGATTATAAGACCACACGCTGGGCTGCAGCTCCTGCACAGGAGCAATTTTCACATCATTAGAGAGCAGTGGTGGTGGTGGAGGCTTGGTGGTCTAAGGCACACTGTACTGTACTGTACTGAATGTACCTGCAGCATAAAATCTGTTCAGGGACTTTTATCACATCGTACCTCACCCAGACAATTTTCCCCTTTTACTTGTTATGGTTAAATATGGACTAAAAACTTAATAGATAGAAGAGAGGATGTAACTGTTGTTGGTTTGAATACCTGAGCTTTTTAAAGCTAATCTCTTTATGTTGGGAAAAACCAAATTAAATCAGCCGTCACGTTTGGAGTTTGATAATGATCATTCAAATGTTGCACAGCAACTGTGCATTGCTTTAACTGAGTGATAAATCAGTATTTTGAACTGGATTTTTTTAAGGATATCAGATTCAAGCCATGCATTCCAGCTCACACATTTGTTTGAATAAACTCAAGCCAGAGGAGCTGTTGAATATCAAATAAGAAAGCTTGATCTTTAACAGGAACCATACAAGGCACAGCACAGGGCGAACAGAGAGATACTGTTTATTGGCAAAATAAGGAGTCAGTAAAATGTATTTAACGTGGAAATAGACATGTTTTTTGCACTTTTTGTGAATGTTAATTACACTATGCAATGGCTATAGAATAATGAGACCATCTGTGTTTAGATTGGTTCCCTGTAAGGGTGGGTTCCCTATTCTGTCTGCCACCGGGTACGATCTCCCAGAAAAAAGAAGGCTAAATTTATGCCACAAAGGAAGTACAGTATGTCAACCACTGCGGAAACACAACAGGAAGACAATTTGTTTTTCCCGGTTGCCATCAGTAGCTATCTCTTGATATTTAAAAAGTTGTCAGCTTCCACTTTAAATCACTAACTAAGTTGTGCTTATCATCATATTTAGCAGCTTTACATCAGTATTTACAGAAACACTTGTGTTTAAGCACTTAAGATGTAGGGTAAGAGGAGAGTTTTAGTGCATAGGCTTTACAGACGGAGGTCTATTTAAGTTTGTTGTACTAGTACTCGAGGTTACCTTTATTTATGCCCGTCATTTATATGTTATTATTTTTGTGACAGCTAAAGCTTCATATAAAATGGGTAGTTCAATATTTTTGGAAGTGAGGTTGTATGGGGTACTTATGCGTAGTCTATAACCTACAGTAGATGTCAGTTGGCACACCCCCAGTTTGGAGAAGCAATGTACTGCTGTGGAGGGGGTTAGCATTAAAACATGTTTTAGTCACTTAAAAAAGTCCCATCTAAATAAATAAATATCAGTTATGGTGTACGCTATATTGAGAGTATTTTCAGCGCTTCACCTTTCCGTCAGACAGCCCGTTGTGACGGGGAATTCGTTAGTTTCTTAGTAAAGTTCCTCATCCATGCTCTCGTCAAAGCAACCAGACTCCATTGACAAAAACAGTATTTTTAATGCACTGAGCACTAGAGCTGCTGGTCTACTGCTGCCTCGATCAGCCAGTTAGTTTATGATATTGTGTTACTTTGGTGAATCTGAACTAACCTTTTTAAACTCCAAAGTCACACAATAACACAAACACACTAACTGTTCAATGCAGTGATAAACCAGCAGCTGCTTTGTTCAGCAATATTAAATCACTGTTTTTCTCAATGGAGTCTGGCTTTGAAGAGAGCGATATAATGACTTCATTTTACAGTTGGAAATCAGTGTCTGACAGAAAGGTAAAGCAGTGAAAATACTCTAAATATAGCATACTTAAACTGATATTGATTTTTTTTTTTTTTAGGTGGGACTTTATTTCATGTGGCTAAAATACATTTTGTTGCCGACCCATCCACAGCAGTACACTGCTTAGCTTCCATGTCGGACTCCCACCTGCTTCTCCAAACTGGGGGTTTGCTGACTGACATCTACTGTATGTAATATACTGTCTATGGATAAGTACCTCATACAACCCCACTTCAAAAAGACTGAACTATCCCTTTAGGTATCCCAGACTTTCACTATTTATCAGAAACTGACATGCCATTAAAATAATATTGAGTAAATGCACCAACCACTTAAAGATCAGCTTGGATCGGTTGATGCAGGAGGACAAATATTTCTTTAATTTTGGCAACTCATGCATAATGTCGTCCTGAGATTTCCCAGCTGTTGCACATTAAACAAATGTCTGTGTGGACTTCATGTGTTTTCAGTCAGCTGGCTTTTGTTTTAGATAAGCATGTTTGGATTGGCCTTTAACATTGGACAGAGTATGACCCAAGCTCATAAAAAATATGAGGTACACCTGTGTAGTTGGATTTGAGGACTTTGAAGGACACTCATACCTTCTGCTCAGTCTGTGGGATCCATGCTCACGGTATCCTGTAGTATAATACACTATCTGTCTGTCAGGTCTGGTTCAGTCTGTGTGCTGCTGAGTCTGTTTTGCTCTGCTGCTGCTTTCTGGTGCTCCTGTACTTTCATCAGGGACGCAGGAGACTTCGTTCTTTCTCTTCAACATGTTTTCTATCCATGAGGAGCTGTGCGGGGTTCTTCCAGGGGAGCAAGCAGACGACACTGTGCTCATCCTCATGTTTTTGCCTGAAGTAATCAGCTCTCCGTAGCCCTGTTGGTGGGAGAAGGCATACGCAGAGCGGCGGGAGCTCGTTCTGCGTACTCGCCTCAAGTTCTGCTCCTGAGGTCCTTGTTTCTTTCTGGACTGTTGGAGATGACGAACCTGTTAAAATACAGCAGTGGTGGGAGAAGTACTTAGATTTTTTTCACTTAAGTATAAGCAGTGGTGTAATGTATTGAAGTACATTTATTAAAGTACTGTACTTAAGCATCATTTTGAGATATTAGTACTTAACTTAAGTGGTACATTTGTTGTATTAGTACAGATTACACTACCCAGCAGAATATAAGGTCATTATAATTAGCGCCACCTTTACCACCTGCAACATTTAAGTGATGGAACACATGCATCAATAATTTGAATCCAATAATATATTAAATGATTATGAGATGGGCCTTTTACTTTTTACTATACTTTTACTTTGATACTTTCAGTATACTTTGATGCTAATATTTCAGTTTTTCTTTTACTTAAGTTAGATTTTGAATGCAGGACTTTACTAGTAGCAAAATACAGTACTTGTACATTGTGGTAGTGCTACTTTTACATAAGTAAAATATCTGACTACTGAATAAAAGTAACTACTTTGCTTACAGGATTATTTAAAGCAAAATGTACTTTAAGTATTAAAAAAGTATACATTCTGCATGAAGTAGCCTCCGTGACTGACATATAATATGACATTTTTAGATTGTTAATACTAACGCATCAATATGTAAGTAGCTGTCAAGGTCAAGGTGGAGCTAGTTTTGACCTCGAGGTCAGGCACTTCCACACATAGGATAAATCTGAGGGGTTGTGAGATGAATAATGGGGCAGGGAAGAAGGAAAAATAAAGTTCTGCTACACTGATCTGTACTGATTATATTCACTTTTTACTTTTCTTTGCTTCCTTTCTAGAATATTGAAGGATTTGACCTCTGTAGGTCTCAAAAAGTCATTTAATGAAGTTTTGAGGGGAAATGTCTCTTTGGGGAAACTGCTAACAACTCACAGATATCTGAAACGTGACAAGGAGACCCAACTCGACACCATTTCTTTTCAAGGGTCACAAGTCAAAAAGGTTGGGAACCGCTGGTTTAATCTTTAACAATGTGGGGTTTTTTTTATCAAGATGATCATCTTTTTTGGAGAATTGTAACCTGAAGGTACTTTAGCTTTCAGGAAAATGTAGCGGAGTAAAGAGTAGAATATTTCCTCCTGAACTAAAGTAACATAAAATGGAAATACCCAAGTACAATTCCCTAAAAAATGTGCTTGTGTAAATGTACTTAAATTCAGCCATGGGAGAAACTTAATAAAGTCTTTATCGCTGTAGATGCATCAAAGATTTTGTACCTTATCTGTCAGAGTTGGGAAGAGGTGTACTCTCAGGAAGCTGACTGCTAAACCGGGCATGACACACACCACAGTGGTGAGCAGAATGACCAACCACACACTCTTCTCTGATAGACAGTTACGTGCCGTGCCTGAGGACACACACACATTTAATTATAATCAACTTCCAATAATCTGTATTTTTTTCTTCATATATATGTAAAACTGAGCCAAACTTACCTATGAATGGGAAATTACTTGGAAAGATGCCAAATATGCCGTCACTTTGCACTGCAAACAATATGGCGAAGTAAACAATGAGGCTGCCCCATATGAAGAGGTGATTGACGGCTGTCCAGTAGTGTGTGTCCAGTCCAATCTAGGAATAGATACATTCATCATAAACGTTTATTTATCTAATACACGGGGCTATTTCTGTCTGTTTACACTCTTACCTGAACACTCACGACAATGACCAGGGATGTTGCTATGGTAACAGCAAACGCTTGCTGGTCGGAAAAGTGCGAGCCATCCTCTTTCACCATGACAGAGAAGGCTCCGTAGGGGATAAAGAAGAGGAGGAATGACGTGCCCATCCCCTGCAGTGTGCAGAGAAAAAACTGGCGTTTGTTGAAGAGAAGGTTCTGCTGGCCCGGTTTGTAGAGGCTCGGGTAGCGAAGGCTGTTCTGGTCATTGACGTCCTGTAGGAAACAGATATCAAGAGTGTTATGTTATAATATTATATATAATGACAGGGACAGGGTGAAGCACTGAAGGCCTGATTGTTGCAGATGGTAAATTCAAAATGACAGATGAACAACAGCATACAGCATTGTTTGTGTGTAATGAGTTAATCAGGTTATGGGTTCTAGCAGTCACACATACAGGGTTAGATAACTAGGAATCATCATGACGCAGTAAAGTAGGTCTACTGTGATAAAATATTCACCTGTTTGACTTGACAGTATCTTTTCTCAGCTGGAAAAATAAATGGACTTTAGTCCAAATTTAGAAATGAAGTTAAAAGAAAGAAGGTAATTTCTACTACTATATAAGTCAGTGCTTAATTATAATAATAACAATAATAAAACCCCACAGAGAAATGTCCATCGCACACTAAATTAAAAAAAAGAAAACAGACAATTACCAACAAAAATACGATATGTAAAATAAATAACAAGATTTATTATCTTTGCATATTTAACAGTATTACCTGATCAAAAAGCCCCATGGCCAGGACTGGTAAGGACGTATAGACTATATTGAAGAGGGTGATGAACCACTGGTCGTACACAGTCTGTGGAGAGAGGACAGTCATAGAATTACTGCGTCATGGTTGTATGTTGACTCATATTTAGCCATGACAGTAGACAATGCTTCAAATATGGATGTTGCTGCAAAGATGCTACAAATTCTAAAACATGGATGCTTCACAAACACCTTCAACCCGGCAGCAAAGAAGATCTATAAAATCACTCACAATTAGTGTCACCAATTCGGTAAACAACCAAATCTCCCCTTCTAATCCCTCTTAATCTTCTGAGTTATGGCGTTATTATTGTTATTATTCATACAGACTTTATTTTGATTTTTCCATTCAGAGGAAAAGGTGCAAAGTTACAGTTGATGTCTCCCACTCTGAACCCCCCCCCCCCCAAGGTTGACATATATACATATACATCAAACTGGTAAAAACTACACAAAAGTACGGTTTTAAATAGATTGTACATGTTAATACAAACAGACAAACCGATATACAGAACAAAACAAAAGTGTCTAAGATGCACGTTTATAAAGTGGTCAGATCTATACAATCACTCAAGATTAGTAACCAACAAATGTCTCCCCTTTTGTTCATGACTTATGGCGTTTAATATCAGCCAGAAAGCAATTTTGTTAAACATTATGATCTTACAGTGAAGCTGACCTTTGACCTTTTGAATATAAAATGTCATGACTTCATCATTTTATCCTATCGAACATTTGTATGACATTTTGTCATAAATGATATATAAATTCTTGAAGTATGGCCAAATACATATTTTGTGATGTTACAGTGACCTTCAACCAAATTCTCATCAGTTCATCCTGAGTCCAAGTGGACGTTCGTGCCAGATTTAAGGAAATTCCCTCAAGGTGTTCCTGAGATATCACAAACGTGATATAGGAAAAGTATGGATGGACAACCCAAAAACATAATGCCTCCAGCCACGGCTATCACAGAGGCAGACTAAAGATAATGGCAGGTGCATGTAGCTAAACTCAACATTACCATTTCAGAGTAAAATTATCTGCACGTTGACAAAAAAGTAGACAAGGCCCTTATGATGCATAATTAATCAATCATTAATTTATTTTATGTGCAAAAAGATGACACAATTTGAAAATGTGACAAAAAGTGAATGATCCATCAAAGGACCATCATCAGCAGAACATGTAATCAGAATAAGAGACATCAAAAGGCTAACAGACTAACCGCTATGACCAATTAGGAGCAGGGATGTAAGAGAGGAAAGGTTACTGCATGACCTCATCAGCTATTTGTCAGTGTGTAGACAGTTTTTCTGTGGCGCAGGATTGTTCATGTACTTAATTACCTCAACATGTATTATGATACACAGTTTTCTTACCTGAGCTGAGAAGCCACAGAAGAAACCGTACCAGAAGTGAACCAGCGTGAAGCCAAAGTTCTTGTAGAAGAAATAGCACAGGAAGTTACACATGCGGAAGTAGGACCAGCGTCCGTGCACCAGCAGGAGCCGCCGTAGGTACCGAAACTGAGCGAAGGAGTAATCTGCTGCCAGAACCGCCTGCATCCCCTCCTGACCGCTGATGCCAACACCGATGTGAGCAGCTGAGGAAGACACACAGTGTGGATCACTGCCCTTTGAAACTGAAACAGGGGTGTAACAATACGTCACAACAATACAGCTTATGTTTATTTAGCTTTGGGTCTATGAGTAAGTTCATTTCTGAGACTTACTCTTGATCATGCTGACATCATTGGCTCCATCTCCAATGGCCAGGGTGACGGCCCTCTTGTGCCTCTTCACCAGCTCCACCACCTGGGCTTTCTGCATCGGAGTGACCCGGCAGCAGATGACTGTTTTACACAGGCAGGCCAAATCCAGCAAGATGTGCTCCAGCTGTGGCTCCAGAGCGTGAGCCTGCAGGGGGAGCACAAACACCACACCTGTTAAACCTTACCATTACCCATCCTGTAACGTCAGCCCCCTGCAGAGGCAACACCGAGCAACAGCTCAAAGTAACATTTCCACTGAGCTGTTGCTGCATCATGCACGCTGCTCAAGGCGCAGTGAGGGAGCAGGAAATGGATGTTAATGAAGACCTGTAATAGAGCCGAGGGCCCTCGGCGACACAGCAGCTCATTACAGACTCGGCACAGTCAGCAGCAGGTACAGAGAAGCCAGACTCAGCAGAGAGCAACACAACCACTGCTTAACAAACCTCAGGCACCAGTACCAAAATAAAAACAAGCAGAGGATTAAATCATCACTCCAGCAAAGGAACATGCCTCAAAGATACACATTGGAGTAACTCACCAAACTGTGTCCATTGATGACTAAAGCGTACTCTGCTATAATGGTTTCTTCAAACACAGAGTCGTCTGCAAACATATCTGCCTTTGTAACGTCTCCTGCACTGCTGACACGACTCAGGCCCAGAATGTGCTCTTTAGCACTCCTGGGGAGAGAGGAGAGAAGTAAACACACATTTTCATATGTCTGTAAAAGCTTTATTGAGCTTGTAATGAATGACAGCATTATCGTTATCAAGTGGATAAGATGTGACCTACAGGCACTGAATTTTCAAAATGTTATACTCAGTTTCTGTACCCCTACATTCACCTTTGGAGTTACCCCACCTATAGATGGGTGTCTCCAGCCTTGCCTCTCCCCTTCTGCTGTTGTACTCCGTGGGAGAGGGGCTAGAGTTTTATCGTCATAATTGACGGAGGATTTTGTTTTTACCTCCAGCTGTCAGTTGTCAGGAATAAACGGAGATTGCCTCCAAAGGTATCCAAAGTCTGGGCCTCTTATCATAAACACAAGGCAGACAAGGGAAAAACTTGAGAAACTAAGTGATTGATGCATATTAGAGCTGTGTTCCGTCAACAGCTTCAGAAAATACTTTGGCCATTATGTTAAGTTACGTGGAAGGTTATCCATGGATGACAACACTAACAATTTCATTACACACAATCAAATTCCACAATTTTTCCAAACCTTTCCATGACTTTTTCAAGGCTGGAATATGTAACTGTGAAATTACTTTCCAGGTTTTCCATGACTGTGGGAACCCTAAGGGCCCTTACACATGCCGCGTCTTTAACCAACTTGAAAACACAAGGTCAGGCGCTGGACGCTACTTTTGTGCTTTCTATTGTGCCAGCTTTCAAGAGTATGGCGGCAGGTTGCATCTGAGGTTGCTCAGCAACCTTAACAAGCACTGTCCCATAGTGCAAAGCTGATCTTCTTCCTGGCACTGTTTCTAAGTGTGTAGGCCTATCGTCTGTGGGACAGATGTAAAGTTCTGGCAGCTCTGAACCAAAATGATCAACTTTTCCATATTTACCACAGACTGATATTACGGAAAGATATCTACTGTCTGTGACTGGTTGTTCCTCGTCACATGATGTTGTTCCTCGTGCAGTGCTGCATTCCAAAGTTGAACTGGGATTATCTTGGGGTGCAGCTGTCGCACCCTGAAAAATTGGCGCTCAGGAACGTGTGCAAACCATGACAGTGTCACCCTGCCACATGTCTAAATTCAAAACAATGAATTTGAGGTCACAAAAAAATGTGGCATTTGTATGGCCCCTAAGAGCGTCATAGCAGATTTCCTCTAGACAGGAGTAGGCAACCTGCGGCTGCAGAGCTGCATGTGGCTCCTAAACACCTCTCCAGTGGCTCCCTGTGGCTTTTACAAAAAAAAAAATAGAAATAAATACTTATAATATAAATACTTAAATAAAAACTTTTCAAATTGTCACTGTTGTAGTCCTAAAATGATTCTTACATCCTCTAACTGTAAAAATGTGTGGCCTGTGCACTGAGTAAAAAAATGTTTTAACATTTCATGAACTAAAATGTGTGTCATACATCTACAGCCTGGAGCCTTTTCCTCTAAATTTTGCCAAACCTCAATAGCGATGGCTGGTCTTGAGTCTAGCTAGGCTACCTATAGATTTCAAATACAAGTCTTAGAGTAAAATAGAGAACTGAATAGTACGTGGATAGATTTGTTTTCTTTCACCACCAATGCTGCAAAGTTACAGTATCAAATATTCATAAACAGCCCCCTGCAGAGTAGCCGCTTTGTGGTAAAACATATTAATGAATGCTCATTTAAATCCATTAGTGATGTTAATAGGCTGATTTAGATTCAAGAGGTTGTGTTACCCTCATTAAAAGGCTCAAAATGTTTTGTGGTTCTGGGCAGATTTTTATTTGTGGCCAGTAGTGGCTCTTCTGATAGTAAAGGCTGGCAACCCCTGCGTCAGGACTTGCAGTTGTTGTGAGATTATCAGCCTGTTGTGTGAGTGGAGGTGCGGGGGTGTCACCTGAGCTGCTGCTGCACCTCCAGCAGTGTGTTTCCAGAGATAACAAACACCTCATTCATGTCGTCTCGTAGCAGGTTGCAGGAGTAGCCGATGTTCATCGCTGTCTCTGAAATGTTTTACACAAATAACATCTCAGTAGCTTTTCACAGTATCAATTTCTGGTTAAGTTAATTTAAATGAATTATGCTACCTAGTTTGTCTCCTGTGAGGACCCAGATCTTGATGTCAGCCAGATTAAGACAGGCGATCGTTTCCGGGACTCCTTCCTGAAGTTTGTCCTCGATTGCTGTGGCTCCTAGAAGCTTCAACGAGGACAGCAGTCAGTCTGCAGAGCCTAAATGAGATCGATCGCCTCAATGGTGTAAACAAAAGGATGTCAATATTACCTTCAAGCCCTGCTCGATCTCCTCATAGAGAACAGCCAGCTGATCCTCACGGTTCTCAATTACAGTGCTGGCGAACAGAAGCTTCTTCATCCAAACATCAAAATAATCTTCGTCCAGATCTTTGTAGGCCAGAGCTAATGTTCGGAGGCCTTCTCCGGCAAATTCCTGCAAAGAATGATCGACAAACAAAGACATGTAACAGCTGTGGCGTGCAAAGTAAGAGCGATGGATTATCATTCATTGCCGTGTCAAAGCACGTGATATTTAATGCTTAAACATAATATTTTTCAATAGAGACACAGACACAATCTCAATCCAGCTCTTTGTGAAATTATGATAAAACTATTGAAACATTAAATCACAGAAATCAGTACTATGTACGCACGAACGCTGATGTTTTTAATACTTAGTCTGGTTTATCAATTTTTCAGAGCTATAAATACAGATGCATAGTGCACATATTTAATAATGTAGTCTGATGTTATCCAATTGAACATCACTTACACTGAGATGTTCTGAGGTAGTGTACATGAGGTCTTCACTGGATGGATCCAGACGGTCAAAGATGATCGTATCGGCTCCTTTGGAATAGAGTTTAATTTGGCCTTGTGGGTTTCTCACTATAAAACAGAAGAAACAACACAGCAAGAGAACATAACATTACTTTTGTAATCCTATTTACATACGTACAACAAATATATGGCAAAATGCAAACAGAAGCATGAACACAGACACTGTCATCTTCATGCTGTTCTTAGAAAATAAAGATTTAGACTAACTGTCTCAGCTATTATTAAAAATGCAGGAGGTCAATAGAGAAACTGTTGGTTTCTAAATGATTCATGTGCGCATAATGTCATGTTGACTTCTTGCAAGCTAAAGGGAGACCTAACCAATGACACTCATTCTCTTGCGCACGTTGTTGAAGTCCAGTATGGCCAGCAGCTGGTAAGTGACGGCTCGTCCCATCTCCCACAGTGTGATGGTCTCAGGGGTTCGGGCCCGGAAGACAAACCCAAAGTTTCGCGCCGCAGTGACCAGCGCTCCTTCGTCAGGTGACTGGGCCTGGTACACCAAATTTCCTTCATGTTAACAGAAACATCAATCAGAACCACTTTGATATATTCAGCTATTTCTGTTATTACTGGTGCTGCAGCAGGACCGTGTGCACAGTTTACCTTCGCTCTTCTCCTCAGGCATGACAGTGTGACACAAAGCCAGCAGTCTGAAGAACTCCTGCGCTGCAGGATCCTCCAGTTTAATGGCTTCGACCAGGCTGCCATCATAGAACTTAAACCTTCTGTCACACAGAGGGTTGAAGGAAAAGTCCACACAGGCTGTTTTCTGAGGGACCAACAACACAGTTATTATCTTTATGTTGTTATGAATATTGTTACTGAGTTAAGAATTGGTGCTTGTTTTGCCTCACTTACTTCTGTTATTTCCACCTTGTGCTCAAATTCATCATAAGTGTCACCTAAGAGAGAAAAAAGGGGAAGTAATGAATATCAGACGTATGCCACTGTAATAGGTAATCAGTTCTGTGCTGGGGATCAGTATAGTTTTACGTCCACGCTAACCCAATTTTCAGAATGAAACTGCTGATTAATTGCAAACATAATTATAGTAATTAAAGGGACAAAACCAAAAGTACATATTTTTGTCTTATCTGTAATGCTGTTTATCAGTCTAGATTGTTTTGGTGTAAGCTGCCGAGTGTTAGTGTAAGAGATATTGGCCTTAGCGATGTGTGCCAACGATATCAATGCGCTGGAGGAAGTGTCTATCTACTGCAAGCTCATCTAGCTCGACTAAGCTAGCTAACATTACAGCTCTGCCAAAGAGGATGCCATTAACATTCACATCTCACGCTGCCACGAGCAAGATTCTCTTGTCTATGCACAGACGAACGTTTCCCTCTGCGCGGTTGGCGGGTGTAGTTCAGTCACCAAAAAATGGTTCACAAAAAGGTCTGTGGATTATCTTGAGAAACCAGGTCGTGATCTCTGAAAAGAGACATTGCTGTTGAGTTTTTCAAATGTATATTTTGGCGCTTTGAGCACCACAAGCCAAGTGGCATCTAGTTCTATTATATTTGAGAGAAGGCAGACATCCCTTCAGCCGATATCTGCAACACTCAGCAACTCACACCAAAACAATCTAGACTGATAAAATATGTATTTCTGATTTTGGGGCTCAACTGTCCCTTTAAGTTTTTTCAGAAAAGCTGTACTGACAGAATTTTATGATATGAGGAATAAACCGTGAAAAAAAAACATTTAATGATCAGAGAAATATCTAACTATCATAAAACTCTTACTAAAACACACATGAAAGTTTTTTGGTTGGGTTGGCAGTGCTTTAAGGTACAGTCGGGTCCTTCACTATTCTTTGGGACATACAAAACATTTTTTGGTCTTCAAGTGGTGTTATGGAGGTGTCTACTTAATCAAGTCTCTTAAAAACTGTTGGTATTGTTTTCTCTGTCCATCTCAGTTACTCAAGTATTTGGTAACATTATCATTATTTCTTAATTTAAAAGTGATCCAAGACCGATTTTAAAACAGTGATTTATAAGTATTAACGTTTTGAGGAGTTAAAAAAAAAAAAAAAAAAGCTCCATACCGTACGTCTTTCCATTAATGGAGCACTTGCTGAAGACCATGATGTTCTGAGTGAGGGTGCCCGTCTTGTCGGAGAAGATGAACTCCACCTGGCCGAGCTCCTCGTTCAGGGTGGTGGTGCGAGCTTCTGCCACAGTGTCCGTCTGACTGTAGTACATCCTCTGGTCCCAGTTAATGAAGTAACTGTGACCGAGCCGCAGAACCTCCACACTGAAGAAAGGTTTAATCACATGGTTTATTGAACAACATAACTTGACTTTCGGAGTGAAATGTTATATGGCATTTTGGAAATAAACTTTGTTCTCACCTGACATACAGTGAGATGGGCACAACAGTGTTGAGGATGATGATGTAGGACCAGAAGGTAAGGAAGCCAGAGAAAACGGCGCTTCTCTGAAACTCATCCCACGGCAAAAACACCTGGAAGTTCCTGCCGACCCAGCTCTCCCAAACAGTGTTCCCAATGGCCAAAATAACTCCCATACAAATGAGGAAGGCAAAGATCTGAAATATAGATCATCATTTAAAGCTCTTAGAAAACTGTTTTGGTTTATTAATGGATCACATAAAAGCAACAAACAACTTACCCACAAAACCAGAGTGTTCATCAGTTTATCGATACTCGTCCTCTTAAATTTAGTCCTTCCACAGTTCTGCATCAGTTTGGTTTGCAAACCTGTCGCAGAGGAGAAACAACTATTAGAGAACGTCGACAATAACAGGCTTTATGTCTAATGGATGTGGAGAATAAAAGCCTCAAAATAGTTTAAAAAAAATCATACCAGCAAATATGACCATCCCAAAACACCACTCAGTGTTTCTGAGAACACAACCTCGCAGCAGCATTTTCTCATTATCCAGAGGGTATTTGTTGTTTCTCCAGTACAAAGTTCCAGTAAATTTATCCAGCTTGTTGTTTGGTGGCTCACAAATGACTTCTCCTGAGGAACAAAGCAAATGAAGTCTTACCGACATCAGTCATCACTGCAGGAGAAGATTCATAACAGGAGTTAACACGTCCACATGCAGAAAGCTTGAAGAGTCACACAAATGTCAAAATAAGCATATGTGTAAAGTGTCAGCTCACCATCAAAGTCCATCAGCTTTGTAATATCTCCCAAATCTGAGGTGACGGTTAACGACTGACGAACTTTTAGATTTGTCTCTCTGTTTGGGGAGAAATGGAAAAAACAAATTGTGTCTATGTTGATGTAGAAATGTAGAAATTACTTTTCTGTGAGAACAATCAACTACATGAATCACAAGATCACAGTTTCCTCCTTTACACAAACAAACAAATGCAATCTCCAGTTTTACTTTACGTAACCAGTGCGGCACTTACCCGTCGAGCTCTGCAGTCTCAATATAGCACAGTCCATAGGGCTCACTACTACAGAGGAGGAGGAGGTCTGCCTGTGTGTAAAACCAATATGAAACACTCAGTGAGAAAAGGCAAAAAGAAATCAATTTCTGCACCACTGAACCCGAGCAGTCTCCAAATCTCCCAGCAGAAACCTTTAATTGTTGACCTCCACCTCTCTTATATGTGAGCACGAGACGCAGTAATGAACATCCTTTAATAACATACAAAACAGTTTACTCACAGCGACAAACTGATTGTTCTCTAGTTTGATGATATCTCCCACTCGGACGTTCATCCATTTCTCATTCTGCAGACTTGAACATGAAAAACAAAGACTGATAATTAAAGGAACACTTCACTCACAAAATGACCATTTGTATATCAACGACTCACTCAGTGTTACATTGAATTTGTGAAGAAAACTGTTTCTCACATGCCTCCACAGTGAAGACAGAATCAAAAAGAAAATCCTTGATGAATTGACTCTTTGCTAAGCCCCGCCCCTTAGTGATGGTCCATCAAGCTGTCAGAGTAAGCATGCAGCCCACACTGTAACTAACTGCACTCCGTGAAGAAATATTATCAAATTTTTGGAAAATTGAAAAAAAAATCTTTTTTTTCACTCTGTTGTCATTAAGACACAGGTTCGAAATACACACATGCACAAACAGGACCTATACATGCACAAAGTGGAGAGATGTCACAGTGAGGGGGCTGCCATGGACAGGCGCCCTGAGCTGTTGGGGGGTTCGGTGCCTTGCTCAAGGGCACCTTGGCAATGCCCAGGAGGTGAACTGGTTAGGGCTGCAACGATTAGTCGACTAATCGATGACTTATTGACTATTAAAATAATCGGTGACTGTTTTAGTAGTCTACAAATCGGTTTGAGTCATTTTTCATAGAAAAGTACTATAAAAGTACCCCAAAATACTCTTACTGCAGCTTCTTACGTTCAAATATTGGCAGCTTTACACACTTTCCCATGACGGTGAACTAAAACCCTTTGGAGAGAGTATGAAACAAGACATTAGATGACATAGTTCTGGGGTTTGGGAGAGACAGACCAACATTTTTCAACATTTTAACACATTTTTCCATAAAAATGATTAGTCGATTAATCGAAGAAATAATCGACAGATTAGTCGATAATGAAAATAATCGTTAGTTGCAGCCCTGGAACTGCTACCTCTCCAGCCACCAGTTCACGCTCCATATTTTGGTCCGGACGGGGACTTGAACAGGCAACCCTCTGGTTCCCAACCCAAGTCCCTATGGACTGAGCACAAAGCCGCTACTTTTAAATATCCCATGGAGAGAGACTCTCGCTGCAGCCTGTTTTATGTTGTTCAGAAAATGTCAGCACACAACAGCATTCTGTGGACAATAAACAAGGTGCAGAAGTTCCATCTATTAGGAAATACAATGAGTGCTGGATGGAGTAGTGAGTGGTAGTAACCCCATTTAAGGGTACTGTTTGCTGTGTAAATGCTAGGGTCTAGGTACCATGTCTGAAGGGTTACTTTTGGTTCCAAAGGTACCATACTGAAAGTGTTTGGTGGAAATGGGGCTTTAGTGAAGGGTCAATTGAAGTAAGGGAGGGCCGCAACAGCAGAGCTGTATTAAAACAACAGTTTACAAACTCTCACACAACTTGTGCGGTATGATACAAGTCTCATTTGTCCAGTCATATGATCCGTACTTCCCAAACACATGCATTTTGGCTAAAACATTACTATTTTCTTACATGCTACTGTTTTAAATCATGATGCTGTTGCAAAAATGCATGTGTGGGGGAAGTACTGAGCATACGACTTGATAAATAAGACTTTATACTGAATGAGTTTTGTGAGAGTTTGTGAACAGATGCTTGATAGACATGCGAGACAAACAAGGTGTTCATCAGAAATTCAGTGTAACACAGGGTGAGTCATTTGACATACAAATGGGGAGGTGTCTGTGGGTGAGGTGTCCCTTTGAACACTTAAACAACCTTGAACAGTACATACTGAGCACATAATCATTTATGCATGTGATTTGGCTTTCCAGCAGTTATACAAAGCATCTCAACGAGAAAAAGGATAAAGTACCTTCCTCTGATGAGAACCTGAGACTGCCGGTTGTTGACTTGCTGGTCGCTCTTATGTCTGAACTGAAGTTTAAAGAAAAGAGCAATTATTTTACCATGCGAGATAAAAGTGGAGCATTTAGGAGAGCTGTTAAAAGTTAATAGTTGCACTAACGTAGTCATCTGTGGCGTCCTTCACAGCTGTGATTACCAGCACCAACACCAAAGGCACGATGGTTGTGAACCAGGACAGAGAGGAAATTTCTGGAATTACCTTTAGAAAAGAAAAGCAGCTTAGCTCACTCAATTTTACACAGTGTTTCCCCCCAAAACCTACACTAATTAAAGCAAATACATGTCGACAAGACAGCTCAGTTCTCCTACCTGCAGTATCAACAGCACTAAGAAGTAAGCGTTGGCGACCCTCTGGAACTGCTCAAACAAGTTGATGGGTAGGAAGGTGAGGACGTTGTACTTTGAGGTTTTGATGTGATTGTCCTGAAAATGACACATTCAGAAACAGCACTGATGAAATAACCACAACCTACACCTGCACATATAGGAATCTGATATTTAGATCTACTTACTGCATAAGAGAATTTGTCATTGTAGTCCCGTGCGTTGGCTTTCACATGGCGTTCCTTCTCTACATTCAGAGAGCACACGGTCAAGAGACAAGTCAAAGTACAGATCAATAAAAATAATATAATACCTCAGACCATTATGTTTAAAGAAACAGTGAGAGTTTTCATAGGGAGAATCTTGTACTTGTCTTTGTACTACTTCAATATTGTCGAAGGCTTTTCTTTAATCCGCTGAAGCAGAGAGCATCGTCTCGCTAAAGGAAGCAGCCTTGTTATTAAAGTATACTGTACAGGGATAAAGCCAGAGCCCTCAGAGGCTCTCAACAGAAACAATGCAGGTTGAATTCTAATTTTAATGTGCAGGATGGTATAAAGCTCCTTCTTTTCTTCCACTACCTCTTATTAAATGGGTTCAATCATATACAGTGAAACTGGCAGACACTGGAATCGATCGTATTGAGAAACTGAGGTGATCACTGCAAAGTATTGCATGTAGTACGTCTTGTCACTGCCTTGTGTCCTACAGTAGTGCTCAGTGTATTCCCGTGTGTCCACATCACACTCTCAATTATGTTCCTGCACTTTAGCCATTGTTCCCAGCCAGACTGTCTTTTGTGCCATCCCAGCCAAAGTGTTCCAGACTGCTTTGTTATGACCAGATGCATGTTGTTTTGGACTTTTTGCCTGCCTGTTCTCAGTCATAAATATACAGTGAACTAAAACTGATTGCCAGGTAATATAAAATAAGTATTAAATGGGCTAGCTGGCAGGGTTTATTACCTTCAGAAAGAGCGAGGTTACCTGTTTCCCTCTGTTTCCAGCTACATTTTCCTGCTAAGCTAAGCTAATGTCTACTGGCTGTAGCTTCACATTTAGTGGACAGACATGTGAGTGGTATCAGTCTGATTTTGGCTGTTTGTAACTGATATGGTTTGATATTTGTAACCCAGAATGATAATAGTAAGCTGAGCTGAACACGGCTTTACAGTCTTGTCATGGTGGTGACGTTAGGTCATGCGACTGTGGTGTAGTTTGTTTATTGCCCAATGTTAGCTTTTTACTTCTTCTTCTACTTCTACTTCTAAATCTAAATCTACTAGACGTTGATTTGGCTGAGAAAAAAGCCGACAAGGGCTAACGAGGGCCAACCGTGACTCACACACCACAAACACTAGGGTGACGCTCACCGACGGCCGACCATCGGCTTGGTGTGTCAGGGCCTTTTGATGTATGATGTATGAAACCCTGGATGTCTGAATCCGGGTTTGTGAGCCTGTCATTGGTGCACTGCCATGGCGTCGACTGCTTATTTCTCTTTAAACACCATATGGACTAAGTTTCAGAAATCCACTCCAACTTTGCAGGGCATTTTCAAATAATAAGATCAATCACCTCATGATATCTTATAGTATATGTTGTGTGAGTCTGCTTCATTGGTTGGATAAAATACAGCTGTAAGAGTGTCTGGGACATGTGGACTCTGTCTCAGCCTGCCTGTTTTTACGCAAGAACTGAAGACTTCATCCGCAATTACACGCTTTGGCATTCATCTCATGGCTTTTACGTCAAGGTGATTCATTGGGTTCATTATCATTCTTAGTCGTGCTTTTTATACAGGAAATAGATTCACTCACAAACAACACAATAAAAGCCATCTGCAACATGACAAAGCCATTTATCAAAGCACTCTAAACTATTAACGCAGAGAAATGCCCGAGGCAGCCTGCTGCTAGATCTGTTGTTTCCAAACGAGGTTAAATCATTGTTGAATTATGCATAACACATGCACAGAGCTGCAACAGAATAGACCTCCTCACACAACAGACTGCCCTCGCCCTGCTATCAGTTACTATGACAATGAATTATTGAGAAAGGCTTTGGTCTGCTTAAACATTTAATTAGAAGATGTGTAAACACAATATTGTTTCTCTAGTACAAGTATTATCTTGGTGTTTCCAACAGGCTGATTTCTGGAGAAGCATTTTATTTTCTTGAGTAAGACTGCAAGTTCAAACAGCGTATAGTGAAATGATTCATAAATGGCTCAGGAAGTTATTCAGACCATATTCCTCCGGAGTATAACATCGATACAGGAAGCTTTTAGATCATCAGTTTCTGTAGCTACACGAAATGTTCCTTTCCAAAGGGATGACAACTGTTTGTTATTTTATGGAAATATAAAATATACATTTACATACACTTGAATACCATTTAAAAACATGAGTCTGAGTCCGTCCCTGTGAAGCATAAGGTCACCTCACTCTACTCACTACCTCACTGTAAGACAGATACCGATGACAGGATGCTGCAAATGATAAATAAATGCACACACCACACACACACACACATGCCCAAAGAAAGAGAGAGGCTTCTGTATACAGTTTAATTTCATCTCTTAAGCGGTGCACCAGGACAGGATGAGGAGTTACTGTAAAGCTGCCTGAGAGACAAGGTGTGTCTCCAGCTTCTGACAGACAAAAGATGAAACTGCAATTTACATTTAGCCTTTATCAACAATATACACACCTCAAACCTGTCTTCACGTCAAAGCATTTGTTCCCTGTTGTTCTCCTCTACATCGTTTAAGATCCAGAAACAAAAGACGTCTTACCAATGTGAGTTTTTCTCCTCCAGAATGCCATCTTCTCCAGGGACCTCCCGAGGGTTTCCCTAAAATTCACGTGAAAAAAGAAGAGGTGTCACTGCATTATTACCCATTAGCTTTTATTTTTGTGTCATGCCAGATCATTTGGCCCCTCCCGCATGGGATTACAAGATACTATTACTTCTGCAAACATCTTCCAGAACACAAACAAACTAAAAACAATATCTCAAATGAACTGTTTGCATGAGAAACTACAAAATATCTACAGATTATCTTGGCAAAGAGTTTCTTTCTTTCCTCTCCCAGGCTTTCTCCAGGTAACTGGCTAATTTACATTTCATATGTGAACAGCCATCTCAGTCTTTGTGCATCTTCCTTATTTACAAAATCAATATGTCTATCTTGCAGAACAAAGCATCACACATATCACAAGACAAAGGACAGTAGAAAACAAAATGCAACTCATTTTTTCTACCGTTTGGACATATCTACTTTTTTTTACTTGTAAATGCATTTACTGTCCTTTAGTACAATTTACTTCACTTAAATGTTATAATTTAATGCTACTTTACACGTCTACATCACCACAGTTCAGAGGGAAATACTATAGGCTGTACTTCACTACAGTTGTTTGACAGTTTTAGTCACTTTACAGGTTTAGATTTTACATACAAAACACACTCTAAGATAAAATGGAATGCATTGTCAATTCAGCCAACTATAAAACTGATAAGATCCTGATGCAATTGTGTCAGGATGTGGTAAATATGTAAAAGAAGCGAGGGGGAGGCTCACACAACATAAGTTACTGCATAGATAATATCATAATGTCATAACATGTGACTCTACAGAATGAAGTTGTTGAAAATATAAAACAAGTGTGTATTTGTTGTTATTACCGTGGGTCTAATAACTGTCTGTCGAGTTACTCTAAGACACTGGACGACAACAAAGGCCCCCGAACATTGAAAGAATGGGTTCTAGCATCTTATGAATGTATGCACAGTAGAATAAATGGCGATCAGGAAAAAGGAGTATCTCCTCGGGACGGTTATGGACTCATATCAACATGGAAGATAAGCCAACATAATTATGAACTCACTCTGTGATTATGCGACCCTGCAGAGTGATGTATGAGGACATGTTTCCGTTTGTTAGTTTGTTGTCTTCTCTTTCCTTGTATTCTCGTATGCCCAGAAAGTAATATATGTGTGCCGTGTACTGAGCCTTTCAAACCAATACAAACTTTAATTATAAAAAAACAAACTGATAAAAATTTGCTCCATGTTAACTTCTAACAATAAAAAGCTACTTACACATGCCTGTATCAGTAATGACCCAATAATGTAATATACATATAATAGTATAGTACTCACATAAGCCATTTTGGTTCTTACGAGTACTTTAACTTTTGATTTATATGTTCATTTTGCTGATAACACTCACATACATTCACTTAAGTGACATGTTTTGTAATAGATAGATAAATAAATAAAACTTAATTAATCCAACACTGGGGAAATTCACACATTACAGAGTGAGATGCAAGATGCAAAAAACAAAAGGAAAGAAATATTACAAAAAATACAAATTAGATTAAATAAAAATAAATACAATAATAATATAATATAAATAATGTAATGTAAAAATATGAATATGAATAATATAAAATTTATATACATTTAATACACCTTTCACTTAGAGACACACTGTATGTCCATGATTCACAGCTGCAGAGGACAACTGAAATACACACATGGTGTGTAGTAGCTACACTGACTCTAAAGATGCACAGAAAGTGGTAAAATATTGCACTGGCATGTGGTGGAGTATTTTACATCGCTAGACTACTTTGACTTAAATAAAAGATCTGAATACTTGATCCACCACTGGAGGAAACCACCATGAAGCATCTCCACTTTGGAGTGTGGAGTGTCAGCATTTTGCAGTATTGCAGTGCAGGGGTGCAGGTGGAGGACTGAGTCAGTGTGTGTGTGTGTGTGTGTGTGTGTGTGTGTGTGTGTGTGTGTCAAAGTGTCTTGTTTCTTTTCTGTTTGTAGGAGAAACTTTAATTAAACTCCTGGTGTGAGCAGCAGCAGGTGAATCCCCAGTGAGCTGTGTGTCTCCTTAACAAAAGATCCCAGGTGAGCAGCACAGAGCTGGAGTGTAACCTTCACCTGAGTTAATGTACAAGGATATATGTCAGTCTCTTACCTCGCACAAGTTTGTCACAGCCGCAGTCTTTTGTTGTCTCCATGTATCCTGTCATTTATCTCAAGCACCACATTCCGCAGATGTATCCGCAGTAAAGCTGTTATCCTCCTCCGGAATAAAGACAGTCTCCAGACATGGATGGACCCGTGTGGCTGAATGGAAAACAAAGATCAGCTGCGGGGAGTAAAGAGAAGAAGAAGGAGGAGACAGCAGACGGTGTGGGCTGTGAAAATGGCTGCAGGGAGCCAACAAAAAGCGATCACGATATTCTGAAAGAGGGAAAGAAGAGTGAGACTGGTGAGGAATCAGCCAACTGAGCTCGAGCCTCCACCAGGGAGATGCGGGAGCGTGCGCGAGTGTGTGTGCGCGCGCTGCAATGAGCACCTCTCCCTATATCTCTCTCTCTCTCAGTTCAGTTCAATCCAATAGACTTTATCAGCATGCCGTTTTATATGTGTTGCCAAAGCACGATTACAATGTAAGATAATGAAAACTTAGAAACAATTAACAACAATGTATTATTACAAAACTATAGACATACATTTTAAAGGAAAAACTTTACTCATTAAATATAAATAAAATAAATAGAAAATAAAAAGGCAGAGTGTGATCTGTGATGAGATGAACTATATCCCCCTGAGACCCGAACTTTTGTTTTGTTTGCATTTTAAATTTCTCGTAGCTATTTCGGATCAATAGGGCCTGATAAGTATAAAAAAAAACTAAAAATTGTCAATGCTAATTCAGTCCCAATGTCCTCAAATGAGACGATGATAAAGTCCAAATGTCTTCAAATGAGTACTTCCTAATAAACAGTGTCTTAGCTTGTACTGTTGCTAAAATTTGTCAAATTTCTTGCAAGGCACGATGGGCCCCAGTGCATGCTATTTTTACGGGCCCTAGTGCTAGATTTTGCCGCTAAAATAGCTACTTTATATTGTGTCATGTCATTACATTGTCAAAAGCGACTATACATTGGACAGGAGCAACGTACAGTACATATTACCCAGCAATCATCTTTACATATCTGTACCAATTGGAAAAATTATGCCAATGGAGAAGTGCCAAAAACTGCAGTTCCTCTAATGGCCACTTGAGGCTGGCTCCAAGAGTGAGTCAACCCCCATAGACCGCCATGTTAAGATGCCCAACTTTACAGCAGAAATATTGACAATGTTGACAACCTGGTATAAAATACAGTTTTGGTCTCTATAACTAATTGCCCTGTTTGTGACGACTACACAGTACATGATTTTTATATATAACTCACCTATTTGGATTTTATTAAGTCTTAAAGTGATGCATAATTAAAGGCGGGGTCTCTTTGAGTGACAGGCCGTCTGCACACTTCTCCACAGCTCCACCCTCACACCCAAATTGGTAACTTCTGGCTCCAAAAAACCAAGATGGTGACGGCTAAAAATACTGACCTCAAGGCTTCAAAACAGGAGTCCACAAACCCGTGGATGAAATCACGGTTGCCATGTCTGTTATTTTTACAGTCTATTAAATGTACATGACAAAAAATACCATAGAAAATAAGAAATTATTTTTCAAATTGAATGTTTTTTATAGTTTATTTATAGCTTTTATAGGTTATGTAGAATAAGCATATAATTTTGTTGCCACTGACTATTTTACTAAAAAGAAAAGATAAGGAAAGAGACAATAAGACATAAATAGCATCACTATCAATTTACTGTGAGTTCTTATTTGATCACAGTTGTATTTCTGAGGTGGCAATCTGAATCACTTGTAAGTGCCTAATCTTCTCTCCCCCACCCCGAGGAACCCCAAGGCAGCCACACTGCCTGCACTGTTCATATTTACACCCCTGGCTGTGACATGCACTGACATACATCTATGGCTTTGACACTATCTTCTCCTAGAGGATGTTGCATTTTCTCTCTCTATCTCTCCATGAGAAGAAAAAAAATCCCAACTGATTTTTTTTATAAACATTAAAACACAATCAGACACTTCATGATGCTAAAATTATGAGCTATGGAAACATTTGAATTGGCTTGAATTAAGCTGCACCATTGTAATTACTTCACTACATTTCAGAGGGAAATATTGTACTTCTAAATCCACTAGTCTAAATTTAATTCATAACATTAGCTACTTAGCAGATCCAGATCAATAATACAATATATAAATAACATATAAAGTAGGATGCATGTGTATGGATAAAGATAGACCTATACTACCCTACATAACAATGCATCAGTAAGTATAATTCAATAATATAATACAGCATTATTCTGAAATGGGCCCTTCTGCATAACGACTTTTGGTGACCTACATGCATACACTGACATATTTTTACCAAATGAGTACTATTATCATATTAAAGGGATGACATTAAGGTTACATTTAAAAACAAATAAATTAGGACTCTAAAAGTAAAGTCTAAGTAGGCTAATTGCCTTCTAATTGTCTTGAAGCTGTACTAGTTAAAAATGTTGCAATGTCGCCCCCATGAGGACAAACACTATATTTTCAAAACCCCAAAGACAGTGCAAACATGTACCATCACCAAACTGTTGTTCAGTCATTAATATGCTTTTAGATGAGGAATAAAAGCGAGGGATTTGTGGAACAGTCTGTTTTCACAGGCCTCTGGTGCAGGATGTTACGTCACTGGGAAATGTTTTTCTTTTGTATAATTTCTTCTGGCTTTGTTACACACGTATGTACACAAGTTGTCTTGTAAAAAAACAACTGTACATATACATTGTTATATTGATCAAACAATACACAGACATACACTATATCTCTTAATGTCTAGATAGCATATCAGTATTTGATAGTAGCTTGTGATTAATGGCTCCATGATGAGAAAATAATGTGTACCAAACAATATCCTCCACAGTCAGTGACTATCACATGGTCACGTTATCAAAGGTCAGCCAGAAGTGTGTTGTTGTGAATACAAACTTCCTGAATCCTGGAAACCGCTCAGTGAATTCCATATTTAAGATTAAGAAAATGACAATGATCAGTGCAGTAGATGACAACACTGTGAGTGCTACTTGGAGTCCAGATATGTCACAACCCTTGGACACAGACATATTAAAGTTCAGACAGAGAAGAGTGAGGCAACATTTGTGAATCATATCGGGTCATATTGCTCTGATTTGTCAGCGTCACAAACTTTTATTATTACATTTTTCTTCAGGCCACGTGAATGATTAATGAACTGTTGGCTCATTTGCTATAGATGCCACTAAGACATAAAAGTTATCACTGTGCGTTTAGGAAATGTAACAGTAAGAATCTGTGGATAAGAAATTAGCTGTTTGTTTGTTTCTTCTGTCTTGTATTTATATTATTGTATGACTTGATCTGTAGGCTATTCTTGAACTAAATGGATACAACTGTTTGTGAAAAAACACTGTCACAGTCATATAACCTTGCCATTACCATTATACTTAATTTCCTTCATGGAGCCTTGAATAGGCCTAATATAAATATAATTTAGAGGAGACAGGGTGGGGCAGTTTTATGCTGCCTGCAGCCATTATCAGTGCCATAGTTGTGATCCCTCAATAAAACAGGCACAAAGAACCAGATGGGACACAAATCACACCAGGTAATACTTCCAAAAGTTGTAAACTGAAGTGACACTGGGCTCCTTGCTCAAAAGTCTCCTCCATTTACAGCTCCAGTCTCCTACAGTGAAACAGAAAACAACGTGGGCGAGGTAGACGTGGATCCTAGCTTGTGTTGTTCTTATGATGGCCACACATTTTTAAAATTATAATCTCAGTAATTATTTTTCTTTCAGCACAATTAGAATATATCTCTTAAGATTTCCACTGAATACAGGACTAGTGATTCTTTACTGTGTAATACATAAGCAGGTGTGCACAGGGTGAGGCTTTCAGGGAATATAAAACCACATGATACTAAGAGATCACACATCTCCAAAGGCGATGACTGTTTATTCTTTATGGCACAGTGGGTCATTCTCAAATAATGCTGCAACTCAAGTTAACACCTTTTTTCGTAGCACTAAAGTTATCAAGACAACAGACCAGGGATCCTCAGCTTGCTTTGCTCGGGTGTCACTTTTGCAAAATGACTGAAGGCCAGGGGCCAGTTAATAAACAAGCATTAATGTATTTGTTAGTTTATATGTAATAAATGAAATGCCTGTTTTCAGCCTTTTGACATCTGCTGTACCTGCTCGTCTTTGCCAAGAGACAAATCCATTTGCAGCAGCCATGCATGGGTCATGTGTATATGCAGGGGTGTTTCTAAGATTTGAGGACATTTAGAGCGTAGCCTGGACCTCTGTCAGGCAGCCAAGGCAATCCTATATACATACATATATATATATATATATATATATATATATATATATATGAGATATATATTGAGATGGTGACATCTTATAAGTACCTGGGTGTTCATCTTAATAAACTGGGCTGGACTAACCACATAACAGCACTATACAAGAAAGGCCAAAGCAGACTCTACCTGCTGAGGCGGCTCAGGTCTTTTGGAGTGCAGGGGGTGCTACTGAAGACCTTCTTTGACACTGTGGTGGCATCAGCCATCTTTTACGGAGTGGTCTGCTGGGGCAGCAGCGTCTCGGCTGCAGATAGGAAGAGACTGGACAAGCTGATCAAGAAGGCCAGCTCTGTCGTGGGATGCTCTCTGGACTCTGTGCAGGTGGTGGGAGAAAGGAGGATGACAGCCAGGCTGTCATCTCTGAGGACTAAGGACTCCCATCATCTGCAGGAGGAGATAAAAGCTCTGGAGAGCGATAGACTGATTCACCCAAAGTGTGTGAAGGAACGCTATCGCAGGTCCTTCCTGCCTGCTGCTGTCAGGCTACATAACCAGCACTGCTCACAGTAAACTGCACTATGGACACTTTATAAACACCACAATAAGCATTGTTGTCCCCCATGTTGTTGTTTATTTGCACATTCAATATTCACTTGCACTAAATATGTTCACTTTAATCCATTGCTCACTTTTTATTTACTGCTCATTATTATTATTATTATTATTATTATTATTATTATTATTATTATTATTATTATTTATTGCTGTTTCTTGTATTTTTTGTACTTTTTTTCTGCATGCCTAATTTTTAAAAAAAAAATTTAAATATTGAAATCTTTGATTTGACTCTTTACCCTTGACTTCTGTAACACTGGAATTTCTTAATTGTGGGATCAATAAAGGTGTATCTTATCTTATCTTATAATGGAGCATCATCAGGTAATCAGAGCAAAAGTAAGCCCCAAACTGCTGGTAACTTACCAAATGAAATCATAAAAAAAGCATATCTTAATTATTGTATTACCAGGAACTGCCTTGTTTGTCTGTGCCAAAGTTTTAGTCTAGTCATCTTATGTTGTTCAGTTTTATGTGAGTTGTTTTGTAAACTGTCACAAATGCAAAGTTGTTGTGGACCTCAGGAAGAATAGCTGCTGCAATGCAGTAGCTAATAGGGAAGCTAATAAATTAAACTAAACTAATATGAGAAACTGCCTATGAAACCACCATTTCTTTATTATAAATCTGTCTGGAAATGTGCAGAAAATTGTCAAGTCATGAATATAAAGTGCAGCTGTAGTTTGGGGGGCTATATTTCCTTTGTAGACTGATTCTCACACGGACAGAGACATAATATCCTGCAGTTTCTTGCATTTGCTGCAATCAGTGTTACAGGAACATGACACTCTACATTGTTTACAGTACATGCTGCGTTCACGTAAATCAGGAAAATCTGATATTTCCGAACACCACTTAGAGTTGCACTTGTCCGTTTCGTCCATTTCGCCAGTAATTCATGCTGTAGACACAGGAAAACAACAAAACCTTTAAGTTTATTTTGTAGCCTAAATATGGTTTACAGTACACTACAATAGGGCTACGTGCTGGCAGACAGGGCTGCAGACAGAGCCAATAATCTACTCGACAGGGCGGAATAACATCCAAACACGCCCACCCTAATGTGCCTGAAGCCACATCCACATTTTTTGTGATAAGCGGAATTGTTTCGACAGCTTATTAATACAACAAAACACCTGGAGGACGTCAAATTGTGAAAGTGACTGATATCGGCTCGGTTGTTATGAAGTTTAGCTAAATAACGTTTGTTCAACCAGGAACCTTAAACGGACAGTAATGATCGCTTCTGATTGGTTGAAAGGTGAAAGGGGGCGGGACGAACATTCTGAACTTCAGGGGTGGCCACGGCAAGTTCACGTCGGGGTAACGCTCACAGGTTGTGGAAGTCCTGCCTTCCTCACCGTGTCACAGTCAGTGGGACTATTTCCTGTCGGTTTTTGGGAATTAACGGTGAGACAGACGGTTTAACGAGCGGTGAACACAAGTGGTGGTCAAGGTGAGTATTAAACAAGTGTTGAATTCTCCTACATTACAGTGCTGAGGCGCTGACAGTTGATTACGCAGCATGCTGCAGCAACTGTTGAGCTCAGGTTAGGCTTCACAGAAGAGGATGTAAACGCCCCAGATAATCTACATTTTATGTGTAATACATTACCTATGATGCGGCTGTACGGCTCTCTGTTATCTGTCAAAGTAGGGTAGAGACTGAAAAGTATGTGCCAAAGTCTGGGTGTCTCACTCAAGCTAAAGCAGGTGCCCTTATTATGCTAACGTGTACTCCCACAATTGTCAGGACATGTCACCTTAAAGAAGAGTTCACCGGTATGAATGTGCTCCTGTTATGTCTGCTTTCTCATGTCAGTTTAAGCTATGAAGCTATGGGCTGTAAATCATGACCTCATTGTTTATCATTAGTGCATGTCAGAACACTGTCTCCAGGCCACTCTCCAAACATTGCTGCCTGGGTTATTTACAATAGTCATGACTCCAAAAGCCAAATCTACTGCCTTTCTACCTCCTAATTGTCAGACTGTAAATGTGCATCAGCATAATGGGTAGAGCATGTTGATTAATTTTGAGTCCAGAACACTGAATTGTTGCCAAATGAAATGACTTGACACTTTTTTTTTTTACAGACAAAGAATGGCTGCACTGCGTCGTCTGAAGCAGTGCCACTCCACGGGCATTGCTATCTCACATTTTCACACGAGCAGCCGTGCCTCTGCCAAGCAGCACTACAAAATGCTTGTGCTCGGAGGAGGAAGTGGTGGCATTACGATGAGTGCACGGATGAAGAGGATGATGGGGGCTGAGAATGTGGCTGTTGTGGAGCCCAGTGAGGCAAGGATCCAGTAGACTGTGATAATTAATGTCCACGCTTCTCTTTGTGTGTCACTAGAAGACAAAACAAGCTATAAATTGTGAATTCGTGTTTACATTTTTATGTTTCAGCTCCTCAGAAACATGACAGTAACATTTATGTTTTCTTCAGATGCACTACTATCAGCCAATATGGACGCTGGTTGGTGCTGGTGCAAAAACTGTAGCCTCATCAGGTCGCCCCACAGGGAGTGTTATGCCGTCTGGAGTGAAGTGGGTGAAATCCAAAGTTCAGGAAATAAACCCAGACACAAATACTGTCCGCACAGATGATGGGACTGAAGTATGTTTGCCGTGTGCATTGAAGTTATAAAATCGTTTAATGATGTGTCATTTACTGGCTTGGCACTGAATATTTACTTTCTTTCACATCACAGATCTCCTATGACTATTTGATTGTGGCTCTCGGTATGCAACTCCATTATGAGAAGGTAAAGTAAAGCTTTGTTCATTTATAGTAAACTTGTACCATTGTATATAAAGTCAGTAAATCCCAGGAAATGTATGCTTTTCTACGCTGCAGATCAAAGGATTGCCAGAGGGGTTTGAGCATCCAAAGATTGGGTCGAACTACTCAGTCCAAACTGTGGAGAAAACGTGGAAAGCACTGCAGAACTTCAAAGAGGGCAACGCTGTGTTCACTTTCCCAAACACTCCTGTGAAATGTGCTGGAGCTCCACAGAAGATCATGTACCTATCAGATGCCTTTCTCAGAAAAGTACTTAAAATTCCGAATGTCATGTAAACGTTGTACAATTTGAAACTATCAAGTGTGATTTTTCCAAATTAAATCAAGGTATTTTTATGTTTCTATCCAAGACAGGAAAAAGAGCAAAGGCCAACGTAATGTACAACACATCGCTTCCTGTGCTCTTCGGGATCAAGAAATATGCTGACTCATTGTGGGACATTGTGAAACAGCGTGACCTACAAGTGAACCTGAGGCAAAATCTGATTGAAGTGCGGGCAGACAAGCAAGAAGCTGTGTTTGAAAACCTCGACAAGCCAGGCGAAACCAGTGTGGTGGAGGTAAAACTGTTGTAGTAAACAATAATTTCAACATCATAGTGTAGTATTAACTTTCATACAATGGACAACCTATTCCATCACGTGCTGTGTGTGTTCCTTCCTCTTTAAATTCTTAGTTTTTTGTCTGTGTGTTATGAACAACCTAATAAAGAACAGATTATTTCTCCCTTTGCACCTAAAGATATGCCAAAATAGGAAATAAACTTTGCTGTTTGTCTTTATTAGTATGAAATGCTTCACGTCACGCCACCAATGGGACCCTGTTCTGTGATCAAAGGCAGTCCGCTGGCAGATGAGGCTGGCTGGTTGGATGTCAACAAAGACAACCTCCAACATAACAGGTATCCGAATGTGTTTGGGATTGGAGACTGCACCAACCTGCCCACAGCCAAAACAGGCGCTGCTGTCGGTAGGTGATCATTGTGTCATTAGTGTGAACATTGTAATAACGCAACACTGGAAAGCCCTCTATTGCTGCATGCAGTCCCTGTACTTAAATCTTTTGTTAACTGCTTGTGGGTTTTGTAATTTGAAACGTACTGTCCTCAGTGTATTGCACAATTGTGTATTTACACAAGACTATAAAAACATAGACCACGCCTGATAAAGCTTGCAATGTCGGGACATTAATGATTGGTATCTGACATGTTGTATGATTATCTCAGTTTACCTTTGTGTTTGAGTGTACCCTTACATTTGAGAAATGTTTTGCATGTGATGCAGACATATGGTGAACAAAAATAACCCTCTGTGCCTGGCTAATTTAAACTAACTGTGTCTGTGCCATTTCCTGTCTGTTAACTGTTAGTAATGGGAAGTTCCTGGCAATTTCACATCACTGATGATAGCATCAGGTTGTAAATTTGTGTTATGACTTCTTGCACAACTGCAGTCTGACTGCAGTAAAGAATTTAGCCTAATCGTGCTCATCATGTTTAGATTCAGTGTATTCGTGCAAGGTATGTCATGCTAAATGACACACCTAGCCATAAGTGAAATACCATACCTTAATAATGTCTCTCATAACTATGTTTTCATTCATTTATAATCATCTGAAAACAAGAATCATTGTGTTTATATCACCTTAGAATGAGCCGTTTATACACAGAAGGTGTGGATCCTCTTCTCACAGAGTCTGTCATGTTTTCACGTTGGCCACTGTCGCTCTCCTACAAGCTTGGCATATGGGAGAAGTTTAAGTTCTGTAATCTCACCAAAAATGCCACTAAATCCTACACTAGACCTTTAAAGCTAATGTTGTGTTTTTAACATTTTAACCTAAGCATGTTGAACAGGCTAACTTAATTCTTGCTAACATTTTAGTGCAGGAAAGTTAACTTTATGAACATGACAGTCTCAGAATCAATCGACTGTTGGTCTGATGCCGAAAAGCCTCGGGGGCCAGTGGCCAATAATATGGGAGATCCAGCGTAGCAAGCAGATACCTGGGCCAAGACCTTCTCTTCCTAGCGCTGGTCATTTCAGCTAATCGATATGACAATATCAGCATATGAATACAGATACATTTAAAAAAGCTCTTAAGGCGAAGTCATCAGCAGACGATAGTCGGTGTGATCTAAGATTGCATTTCGGTCAATGTATTCTGTCTCTCCACACTGACTTTTTACGTGCAGCTCAACCATGATTCGTCAGTACTACTCAGAGTACAAATGGACATCAGAACACTAAAGTAAACAAAATCTTGTCCCGTTGCCTACAGATTCTAAATACTTAGGCATGTATCTTTTTATAGAGATGACTAACTTGCTAACACAGTATGCCACTTTAGAAAGCAAGCTTAAAGAACAGCTGAGGCTCACCACTTAGAGCTTGGATGACTGTTGAGCACCTTTTCCCTTGATGCCCTACTTCAGTGAGCCCTCTACTGATGAAACTTTGTATGTACATCAGTTTAACTATAAATCAAATGCTTGTCTCATCCAATAAAAGAATATGTTGCTGTTACAAACTTCTCCTTAAAATACATAAAATGCTTTGGGCAGAATGTAGATCAAATTCACTTAGTTTGCTTCAGTCAGTCATCTCAGGTGTTTGCTTCTTGACTCATGGGAAGTCCAACACACATTTTACATGGATTATATGAAAATTAATGCACTCTAAGTCTAAAAAAAATCGTGGCTACAGAGGATACATTTTGGATTAGGTGAAAACGGGGGTTTCGTGGTTAGCACTGTTGCCTCACAGTAAGAAGATCTTCAGGCCCACTCAGGCAGCACATGTAGATTTTTGCATTGTGCCGCTGATGTAAAGTTTGCATGCTCTCCCTGTTTTCCTCTGGGTCCGCAGTCCATAGACACATCTGCTAGGTAAAATGGCAACTCTTAATCCTCCATGGGTGTGAGTGTTTGTACATGTGTGTCACCTCAGTGATACACTACTGACCTTTTCAATGTGTGCACTGCCTCTTTCCCAGTGTGTGGTGGGAGAGGCCCCAGGCCCCTTGCACCCTCTCACATGATAAGTGGATAATGAACATGCATGTATAGATAGTAAAAAAAACACTGGATTTTCTTTTACATCATTAAATGTTAAACTTTAAATTATTTGCCACACTAGTGGTAGAGCACCAAAGAATAGCTACATTACCATTTTTTATTCAAACTATTTTCCTTTCCTTTGTGTTTTACTACAGCCCCTCTGGTCTCTAAACTTCTACGGTGTGTCCCAGATCCATACTACATATTGATTCTAAGCAGATTTTTATTTTATAGTATGTTCACACTGGAAAAGTGCTGTAGATGGATGCTAAAATAAATTGTAGATGGTGGTGATGCATCTCCACAAAGATCTTGGAGAACAAAAATAAGTAATGAGTCTAAAGGATGGCACTTTGCTTTTTATTTGTGAAGTTTGACTTGCAGAAACATTTCAAAGTCACAGTTTGATGGACATATTGTGTCATTTTGTCAGTATAAAGTACTGATTTGTGTGTGTGTGTGTGTGTGTGTGTGTGTGTGTGTGTGTGTGTGTGTGTGTGTGTGTGTGTGCTTACTGCTACAACTGTGACAGTTGTAATACTCACTGCACAGAACTAGCATGTAGGATGGATTTTGGACACAGTGTAAGTCTTCTTGATTCCTAAAAAGAGAACTAACACATTCATTTCAAAGAGCTTATCATTTGTTTTCTCATTCTCAGCTGCACAGAGTGCCGTCTTGAACAGAACCATCAGCAAAGTACTGAAAAATGAGAAGCCAGATAAGATAGTAAGTGACAAATTAACATCAGACCTTATTCATATTTGTTCTCTGTTGAAAAAAATGTGCATATACATAATGAGTAACTTCCTTGTTCACAGTATGATGGCTACACCTCGTGTCCGTTGGTCACAAGCTACAACACAGTGATTCTGGCAGAGTTTGACTACAATGGACAACCCCTTGAGACATTTCCCATCAACCAAGCCAAAGAACGAAGACTCATGTACCACATGAAAGCTGATGTGATGCCTATCCTCTACTGGCATGGGTTTCTACGGTATGTACACGGTTATAGGCTTACCAATAACATGTTGAAGCTGGAGTGCGGTACTTTTACATTTAAATGAGCGTCTGTTACATTTAAGCCCTTACCAGACGAGCTCTCACAATGCTGATTAAGCCTATCGCCACCAGGGAAAGCTCTCCTTATTTCACATATACTGGAGTTGTGGTGTCTGCGGTAACATTTACCAAGCTGGGACAATGAAAGCAATGTGTTTTACATGAACTAACAGGAGCCAAAGGGGAAAGTAAGGAGGGAGAGACCATAGCCACGGAGCAGCGGCTAGGAGTATGGCAGAAGCTGGGGTGGAAAATCCTAAGAAGTCTCTGGAGTTGATGCTCCGAATATAAAAGAAACTTGGCGCTAAGAGAAAGGATAAAATAAGATAAAGACTTTAAGAGAGTGTTCAGGTGGGGTGGGGGAGATGGGGAAGCAGGCCAGAGGAATGCGTCATAAGCAGGCAGCATCCTGCTGGTCTGAGAAATGAAGCCAAAGCTGAAGTGCCAAAAACTGAATGGATGACTGAAACTTGAATGGCCATTGAGGCTGGCTCCAAGAGTGGGTCAGTTTCCACAGACCTCCATGTTAAAATGTTCAACTTACAGCAGAAATAAAAAGTTTTGGTCTCTGTAGCTAGTTTATTCGTTCCTGACAACTGTAAGGGGGTACATTTTTATAAAACTCACTATTTAAATGTTATAATAATAAAATAAATTTGAGAATAATAATTAAAGTAAATGAATAGCCGTAACTGTGGCTATTTAAGTTTTTTTGTTTTTGTTTTTTTCAGTTAATGAAAGTTAATGTAATATTTTGGTTGTCTAAAAAAAAATTTGTTTAGCATTTGGTTGCACTTAAAGACCCTCTCAGGAGTCATATGTTTAGATTGTGCGATGCGTACATTTTGTTTTGATGGTTTAAAGCCTGTTCCCTAGCAAAAATTAGCATTAGCATTGTCAGTGGTCTGGGCATGTGACACTTATAGGGTAGACCCAGAATACACTGGAGGGATTTATATATATATCAACAGGCCTGGGAATGCCTTGGGGTCCCCCAGGGGGAGCTGGAAAGTGTTGCTGGGGAGTTGGACATCTGGGGTGCTTTGCTTGGCCTGCTGCCCCTGTGACCTGGCTCAGATAAGTAGATGAAAATGGATGGATGGATTGTCATTGTCACAGTCAGCTATAGCTGAAAATGCACCATGTTGATCAAGCTAGCAGCTAGTGTAAGGATTATTGAATTTCCCCTCAGGGGGATTAATAAAGTATATAAAATTAAAAATGAAAAAAAAAAAAAAAATTAATTAAATTAATCTCTACCCTCACATCCAGATAGGGTCACTTTTGGCTTAAAAATTCCAAGATGGTGACCATCAGAAATGGGAGTCCACAAACCACTGGGTGACCTCACGGTTACACCCATTATTTGCACAGTCTATGGTGATAAGCATGTTGTAGTTTCTGTAATAACTCTCACTGTCAGATGTAGCAGACAAAAGTTCTGCACTCCAGCTTTAACAGTTGGTAGTAATGCATCATACCACATTTCATTAATGGTCTGTTTATTTTCCTTCTGTCAGGGGCCTGTGGGGCGGACCAGGACCATTCAGGAAACTCTTCCATCTTGGGATGAAATGAAACCTCACCATCAGTTTGCAGGATAACAGTTACATTCCCAAAACTTTTAGGCAAAGACGTAGCACATTAAATTCACCATAAAGGGGCCAGTACAATGGTAACATGTATGGCCTGGACATCAAGACTAATTACAAGAAGATCGATCAAGTTATCATGAATATTGAAACATTAAATCTGCTGTAAGTGGTGCGCTGATATTAACATGGAATAAAATGACTCCCTGTAATGAGAAAGAGCAGAAACAAAGTGAGATTTAAATTTTAATTCTGCTGTTGTGTGGAACTTCTAGCTGCTTAGAGGTCAATGTTTTGTGTTTTTTTGGGGCTCATTGAATGTAATGTCTTGCTGCTTTCACCAACCCCATTATCCAACCAGATATGAGATTTTTATTGGAGCCTAGAACAAAAGTTTGTAGAGGATTCTTTGATTTGCAACCCTACTGTAGGTGCACCACTATACTTTTATAAGCCAGTAGGTTTCACCTGAGTCCCACAGCCTTACTGGGGTTAGCCAGGTTCTTCCAAGGTTCATTCAGCTTCTTGCTGCATAGTCCATGTTGCCCACTTGCATCCAATTTTATTTGTTAATTTTCACGTAGCATTATTGAACAACTATTCTCATTAATCACAGTGTACGATGTGCTCTTTTTCAGATTGCTCCACTACAAATTGTGTGTATTGGTGGAAGTCAGTTATTGTGTGTGTACTGTTTTGCCATTTAAGGATTTTGGTAGTCTCCATTTTAAACGCTAAAGCATCCAGTCTGTGAAAATGTATTTTTTTCATAGTACTATGTCAATCATTTGTGCTACCAAACCTTTTGTATGAGTCACTGTCTTCTGGGAATGGTCGACCATTAACATGGAAACGACCACAAGTGCTTTTCTTACACGTAAACATGAATGTCAGATATAGAGTTTTGTACATAGTGATTATTTTTCTGAGTGCTTAACAGAGTTATAACATCTTGGTGGTTATACAGTCACTGCTGACTTTGTGATTGTATTTTTAAAATTATTACTCTTTAATCATTTAAATGACTGTGTACACTTATGAATCTACTGTAATTACGCTGTTAAAGAACAAAGTGAAATTGTTGCTGAAAAATCATAAATATATACTCAGTATAGTTTCAGTCTTGTTGCACTGTGTGGAATTTTACATCTGCTGGTATTACTGAAACACTGAATGTTATATTTGACTTAGTTGTGCTGTGATTTTTATATTTTATTGTTTGCTTTTTAAGGTCCCTGATTAATATGATCTTTTAAGGGCTTAGAGCACAATCTGCAGTTGGTGTACAACTGGCAGCCTCTACATGGTCTGCATTCAGATGTGTAGTGTTTACTCTACTAAATTGGCTGTAAATGCACACCATCCATTTGACTCTGGTGCTGTAGCAGAAAGGGTTGTTAGGAATGTTTTTACATTGTTGAAATTCCCATAGTTTTGCAGTATTGTTTTCACATTGAAAAATGACGCCTTTGAGTCGTCAAAAATCTTCAGGATAGACTTCCTCAAGGCAGACATTTTGACATGCCATGCACAGGTGTATTTAATAACATTAATGATAGCTGCATTCCACTTCGGGGAGGCACTGATAGAGACCTTTTTGCAGCAGGTTGATTGGTAGTTTGGGTGCGACTGCCCTCCAGGCAGCCACTTCATTTCATAAGCAAGTTTCATCCCCCCAGGGCCTGAAATTTGCTTCACAATTTGATTTAGTGAATATCTATTTCTTAATAATGCAGCTGAATACACAATGTGTCTCAAATGCTCTTCTTTGCTGGTGTAAAGTTTGGACAGCTGGGATACAGCAAAAAGCTATGAAATTCAGATGACGCCTCACGTATTTGCTTGTTTGTATACTCAGTTTGATATTCCAGTAACAGTTTATAATCACAGTGCTGCTCACCAGCCAACTTAAATCTCTTATCTGCAGTTTCCCACATGAGCTCTTTCAGCTGCATTGGACTGAAGACTAAAAAAAACAATGTTAATTGTTATGCACTTTAATTTTCAATCACTGTAATGTTAAACATGGCTGCAAACATGTAAGAACTTCTGGCACTCTTCAGGCAAAAAGATGCCAAAAAGTATTGTCCTTCTTAATGTGTGACACACACTACAGATAATGTAACTGCTGTGGTGATTGTTTGCAGCAGTCTTTACATTCTTTACAGCTTCCTTGTAGTCGCACAACAATACCAGCAGGGATAAAGTGCAGTGTTGAGTCTCAGTCAGGCTGCGCACACGCACCGTGGGCTTTTTTCTGTTGACTCCGCCACGTTGGTTCTCCTACGTGTGTGTGTCGCATTCCCCTGCGCACCACCAACGTTATGTTTGTGATGAGGCGGGAAATGGCGTCCGCAGACATGTTTGGTCTTTGACTAGCTACCGAGCGACAGACACAGCTGGCAGCAACAACCACGGCTCCACCTCCACCGGTGGCCGCCACGGTCGTGGCCGAGAGCTGACAACGCTGCGGCAAGTTTGAAGAGCTCCCTGGATCGTCAGTAAGTAACGAGCGGCGTCAACATGTAAACAAAAAATGTTTGTCTCCCCCCCGGTAGCCCGACTGCTGTTAGCTAGCTAGCTAGCGGCTAGCGTTAGCCAGCGAAGGGGGCGTAGTCTAATGGCTGAAAATAATTATGGAAGCGAACTAAATGACGCGCTAGCAACAGCATAGCTAGCTGATAAATAGATTTATGTTACCGATGCATAGATGTATAGTTTGCATGTTAAACACAGATATGTTCACGGGGACACATGTGAGACGTGCTGTGGAAGCTGAAGTGAATAATGTCACGGCCTTGCTTTTGCTGCCATTGGCGTTTTGTTAGCCTGGAAGCTAACTGTAGCCGCTTGTGTTAACTAGCCGCGGAACCCACTGACAGCATCTGGTTTAAGTTACGTTAAGACAGTCATATTGATAGCAGGTATATTCAGCGGATAGGTGCCAGATGTTGGCACATTAACGCACAGTCTTGTCCTAACATGTGTTGAGCACCAGCGTCAAACCAGCGGTGGCTGTACACTTGGCTTTTGATTCTAAATACCAGCAGCTGGCTAACGGCGTTAGCTGACGTCGTTGGTGTTAATACAGCCTGTCCAATGTTACATAACGACAGACAGCGATGGTGTTATGCTACCAGATATGATTTAGCAACAGGTAGATAATAAAGCTGCAGCATAATGCACCAAACATGCATATATAAAGCGTTTACTAAACATCAGCTTAATTTGAACATACTAAAGGCCTCTCATAATGTAGTTTATCACCTAAGTTGCACCGCCTGCTCCACTGACCGGTCTGTTTGGCGTACTGTACATTAATAATTTGTACCCTAAACTTTCTTATGATCTTGTTAGGTAACCGTGGCAACCAGTGAAATATGAATTTATCCTTACTTGATCGTAACATTTAGACTGAAGCTACAGCACCTTCATGATTATGATCAAACAGTTGTATTAAACTGGTCTAATGTAGCTCACTCATTTTGATTTCTCAAGCGTAATACATTTATTTTACTCAGATATTTTTTATAGAAAATAATGTCATTTATTCCAGTAGCTTCCATTCAGTCAGTATGGCTCAGTTCTTCTACTATTGTATGAAAGTATTGTTTTAGAAGTTAGATGTTTTGTTTCAATAGCTTTCATGTAATATGACCAGGCTGATGAAGGGTGTCAGTGTTGTAATATTTTTTGGCATTGGTGTTAATGACTCACTGAGTCACATTACATGAAAGCTAAGAATAGAAAAACAGTAATGCCATGAAATTATTGTCTCTACTTTTTAAACAGAGCAAAAAATGTCTAAAAACATCAATATATCAATGTATAAAAATCACCACATATCTTTTGAAAAATTGAATTGAAAACTAGTTAAACTATCAGTGAATTTAACATGCAGTGTACAGGGCTGGGTATCAAAGCCTAGTACCTTTTTCGGTATTGACCGAGTTATCTTGTTAACCTGTTGATTATATAATTTCTGGATTTAAAGGAATACTCATAAAGAAATAATCATTTGTGTATCTATAACTCATTGATGTTGAATTTGTGAAGAAAACTTTGTTTTTCTGGCATGCCGCAGACGAGCAAAGGATCCAAAAATGGAGAAAATTGCTGATGAATTGAAGTAAAAGGGGTTTGTGTTTAACAATGTTTAACCCGTTGAAACCTAAGCAAGTTAGCTTGGTTTCCCTCAAAAACATGGGAAGAAGGCAGTGAGCAATGAAAGAAAAAATGGAGGGGGGGGTGTTGCAAGAAATTAGCAAAAAAAAACCCAGAAAATTAGTTAAAAATAATAATAATAATAATAATAATAATAATAATAATAATAAAATAAAGTTAAAAACAAACAGACAAGGAAATGACCTGGAAAAAGAGCTTAAAAAATATAATAATTTCAAATATATAATAATGATAATTATAAAAATAGTTTTTCCCTACCTTTTTTGTTCTTCTATTTTTTAGATATTTTTTAAAATCTATTAACTTTTTGCAATTTGTGGGATATTTCTGACCAAGTTGCTCATTGCCTTCTACCCCCCAGGTTTTTGAAAGAAATTGCACCAATTTGCTCAAAGGTCAAAGGTTTAAACAGCAAAGCTATTGTGTAGTACAAACCAAGTTTCATTTAACCAGTCGTATGATCAGTTTCTCCCAAACAGACAGGACTTTTCGACGGGGAAGTATAAGTGAAACATATCTATGCTCTCTATAAAGCCAGACTCCACTGACAAAACAGAAATATTACCTCGTTGAACACAAGAGCTGTTTGTCTACCACTGCCTTGGTCAGTTAGTTTGTGTGACTTTGGTGTTTTAAAGGGGTTAGTTCAGATTCAGCAAAGTCACAGAGTTACACAAAAAGCCTGTCAAGGCAGCGGTACACCAGCAGCTCCCGAGTTCAGTGAGGTAATATTACTGTTTTTGTCAATCAAGTTTTCTTCACGAATTAAACGTAGCATTGGGTAAGTTATTAATATACAAATTGTCATTTTGGGGATGATGTATTCCTTTTAATTAAAACTTTTAGCTGATTTTAATTAGGGAATATTCTTGTAAAGCTGCTTGTAACACCCTGTAACATTCAAGAAGTTCAGGCTGCTGTGTTTGGTGTTGCCGTCATCATTTAAGCATTGTTTCTTAACTCTCCTTTCCCTCTTGTCAGATTTTTCTATGTGACGTCGGAGCACGATGAGGCTGAGAGTGCGTAAAGCTCCTCAGCAGCTAAACTTAGGCCGCCGAACCCACCCGACCCAGGCCAAGCGGAAACACCGTGAAGTGGAGCCATCTCCGGTGAGAGGTCGAGGCAAGATGCAGAAGAATGAAACAGGCCTGTTCTCCACCATAAAGAAATTCATCCGTGGAAATGCTGTTAAGGTGAGCTCGCATTAAGATTCCCAGCTGCTCTTTTACCATTTTATGTTTGCTGCTGTAACATAATGATACACGTGGGAGCACACTCTCTTGCTTAATGCAGAGAAAAGCAGTGCCTCAGCTGCATTTTGTGCTGATAATTTGAAACAGTGACTCACACATAATAGCGAGGAGTGCTTTAAGTTTCCTGACAGAAAGTCTCAACACAGCCAACATTGTTTCCTACTCACTAAGTTTCTTTGAACTTCCGCTGTTTACATTGTGACAGCTGTTATGAATTATAATGATTAATGGTATGGTAATTCCCAACTGTAAAGCCCCATAGTGTCTGTTTTTAACAGAAAAAATAGAGCAGGCTGAGAGCATTTCTCTAAAAGCAAAACATTTCCTCACTAATGAAATTGTTTTTTACTTGAGCCACTTTCAGACATGCATCTCATTACTTGGATGTCTAAATATCACTTGAGTCGCTTTACATGAAAGTCTTAACGACAATCATACTGGGTCGGACCTTGTAACATGTCTGTGACTCTTTCAACACAGTCGAAATTGAATGTAAGTAAAGGGTGCAGCAGCTCAAAGTAAAAAGATGCAGAGTGAGTATGAAATGAATAAAATTAAATACGTCTCTTATTTCCCTGCACTCTACAAACTCTATGAAACACCATGATATTATCATCTCCTGTGCACAGAATAAAATCAAATAAGTTTGGTGGAAAAAAATAATTTTGCATAATTTCTAAATTTAGTACATTTCTTTTTAGATGTGGACTGAGACACAATGGTACCATGATTTTATTTGCTATCATTACTTTTTTCCTACAACACTACTAATTGGCTTTCTCATCATAATAAAGTGCAGAGTCTTAAGGCCCAGACACACCAAACCTACATAAAAGAACTAGTGCCAAAGACGACTGACTGTTGCCTCATGTCGCTGTGTCTCGGCCAAAATATTGTGCTTGAACACACCGCAAAAACTACAGCCATCGACCAACTAGTATGGGCGCTCTGCGCTTGCATGAGAGGAAATAACTCTCCCTACCAGCAGGCAGCGGTCGTCTGTATTTGAGGGAAACCAGAAGACTGACAGGACAGAGTCAAGACGCTAGTTAGCCAGTTAGCACTTTAACAACACAACCCAGTGTTGAAAGAACATATTTACCAATAACATAACAAGTACAAACTGTTTCTGCTAAGGGCTTAATGGCAAAAAAATAATCTTGCCTAGTGCAAAAAGTTTGTTTTACACCCTCTTGACTGTAGTTGTTTGTTTGCTTTGCTCGTCTTAGTTTCCCTTGTGGTGCACTGACCTGAACTGCCAGAGTGATTTCATTCACAGACGGGCTGTACCAGCTCCGACATCAATACAACATGCTGAATCTAGTAGTGCTCACTGTGCGGGACACACCACAAAAAACTAGGGCAACAGACGCTCACCGACAGCTCGACATTGACCGACTGCCGAGCTTCAGCTTGGTGTATCAGGGCCTTAGATAAAAAGACCAAAAATCCACAAAGGAAGCTGTATTCATGTGAACAATTTCAAACATTGGCTTGTTCTGTATCTCTGGTTTTATTTTCCTCAGGTGGAGCAGGACATCCCTGCAAAGAGGAGCCGTATTGATTGTAATTCTGAGAGCGATCTAATTACTTCAACACCACAGACTAGAGGCCTTACCAACAAATCAGTCTCCAGAGTTTGCCGAAAAAGTCCAAATAAAGGTATTTAAGACCCAGTAAGAAGTGTTGTAAAAGAAATGTCTCATCTTGTCTGTAGTGTAACAGATCATTCGCCTTTTCTAAGATTACGAAAAAGAGAAACCATACACGGATAAACAGAAATCTTTACAGATATTTTTGGGGTTGTTATTAAAGTGATGTTGTTTTTCAGACACAATGACCTGCAACAGTAAACCCATGAAACCAAACGGTAAACTAGAGGTCCCCGTCGAGGCAGCAAGCAGCCCACCACGCACCACCCTGCTCGGAACCATCTTCTCTCCCGTCTTCAACTTTTTCTCACCAGCAACTAAAACTGGTAATAATTAATGTTTGAAATGTTTTGGAGTAATTAAAAAAAGTTCTTCTGTGATATGTGACCAAACTGACTGACAGACCGCTCTTGTCATCTGTATGTAGCCACTCCTGGTTCGGACTCTCCTGGCCAAGCGGTGGAGGCAGAGGAAATCATGAAACAGCTGGACATCGAGCCAGCAGAAGAAATGCCAAGCAGCACTCTCACATCCACAGAGGGCATCACTCCGTGTCACCCTGCCCCGATGTTACCGCAGAGGCTTCAGATTACCTCCGATCCAACCATAGAAGAAGGAGAAATAGTCACAGAGACTGACATGCCGCCATTAACAGGTACGACCACTCTCAATAATAATTATAATGCATTTTATTTATAGGCGCTAGAACCCATGGTAGTCAAGCGGGCAGATGGTGATGTGAGTTGGACTGCAGAAGAGGATCTAAGAGTAGGGGAGGGTGTGTAGATGTGTAGGAGTTCAGACAGGTAGAAATGATACTGGCGGCTGAATTCTGGACCAACAGGAGTTTATGAAGACACTTGAGAGGGAGCCCAAAGAGGACAGAACTGCAATAATCAATACAAGATGTAACCAAAGAATGAACAAGGATAGCAGCGCTCTGAGGTGTAAGTGACGGGCGAAGATGATTCATATTTCGTAGATGAAATTTGTGCAGACTGAGTGACATTATTGATGTGGGCTTCAAAGGACTGTGTGGTGTCCAGGATGACACCCAGACTCTAACCTGAGGGGATGGACAGACTTTTGAGTTGTCAATGGTCAGAGAGAAACTGTGCGGATTCTTTTAATGTGGGAAACTCTCTTGACTTTCAGAAGATAAACACTAACAGTTGTCATTTATTTTTGCTTTGATGATCGGATGGGTGGAATTTGCAATAGTAGGATGTCAAATCAAATTAATCTTCTTTGGGCCATGCAGATTTGTAAACATGACACTGCTCTCAAGTTGGGTTTTCTCTGTGTCGTTAACAGTCAAACTGTTAACATGGTTGTCGCTCAGCCTTGTAATTCAACACTAGAGAGCCGAAGTGAAAGTGAAACTTCAGGTCCCGTTTCAGAAGTAAGAAAACCTCATTCAGAATCCCACTGACATTAGTTGGAAAACTAAAAATCCAGCCTTGGATTAGAGCCTTTCTCAACAGTGTCCATATGTTTAGGTAAAGATGGTAGTGAAAGTTAGTTAGCCTTTAACGAACAGCCTTCCCTATAAGCTCTGGACCATTGTGAGTAAACGTTATGGGGTGTAAAGGTTCTGAAACTGAGACAGAAACCGCGACATTAACTTCCAGTCACATGTCGCAGCCTCTCCCTCGACTTCTAATAGCAAGTGCTGCTGATTTGTCTCATGTGACTATGGACAGTAAATCCCGGGAACAGGCTTCACGATAGACCGATGACAGAGTTGGTGAATAAGATATTGATGTACAGAAGCCGGTGGAACAGAGGGTAGTCTGAATGTGACGTCATGATTAGGGCTGTGACGATAAGTGCATCACTGTGGTCAGCACTGCTTTTTTTAAAAATATAAATACAATAAATTCATTGAAAAACATGCTGTTTTGGCTCTGATGCAGCCCCTCTGTCTGCAGTCACCACTCTGTAGCCTCACTCAGTGTCCCGTGACAGCATTGTCTCATTGGTTACACGTGACGAGTAATAGCCCATCAACACTGAAGGCTGCTGTGCCACAGTTAAAGGCTGAGACTGGAGCTCCTCTGGTGAGCGAGCGGACTGCTAATTGAAGTTACTGGATGTAACTTCAGTTGTATGAGTGCAAGAACTGCAAGGAGAAGTAAAGGGAATGAGATGGCACGGTGCTGCTGATGCTCATTCAACCTGCAATGGACTGTTCATATGAGTCAGCTGTGAATAGAGAGGCCATTCTGAGGAGCTGTTCAGACACTACACTGATAAACCAGAGAATTATACAGTTATATACAATTATATTTATGATGTACATGCACATAATGCTCTTAAATAAGTCACTGCAGTAAAAAAAAATCCATGCCACCACAGGCCTAGTCATAACTTTGACTCTTTGTTGCTCAGGAACATAATATTTTAACTCCTTTTCCATCTCTCTGCCGATCAGCTCCTGGTTGTATGCCAGACAGTGGTTACCAAGATCCGTTACCTGCAGCTCCTCCAGAAACAACGTATGAAGAGGAATGGGAAGTTTTTGATCCGTAAGTTGGTTTGTAAGCAGCTTTTAACAACAGTGTTTATTAAAAATAATTCCAAAAATAAGTTGTCAAGCAAAAATAAGGAGCTTTTTGTGATCAGATGTCGTCTCACATCCAAGGTGACATTACATGCTGCCAACCTTGAACCACTAGATGGCAGCAAACACAGGACTGTGAGCCTCTGTGATGTCATGAGACAGCATGTTTACATGAGACTAAAGATTATATAACAGTTCAGCTGATTCACTCATCTTTTAAATATTTAAACACTTCTTTAAATCTTCTCAGACCTTTGCAGTATTTAAATTAGTGGTGACAAGACAGACTCTGTGCTCTTACCTCTTAATATTTCAGCTGGATTAACAACACTAACATTAAACTTTCCTTGTTGTAAAAGTTGCTTTTTGTCGGGTAATTGATTAACTAAATGAGAGCCTTTTTTACTGTCTCTCTGCTTTAAGATACTTCTTCATTAAGCACGTGCCTCCGCTGACAGAAGAGCAGTTAACACGCAAACCAGCGCTACCTTTGAAAACACGCAGCACACCAGAGTTTTCTCTCGTCTTGGATCTGGTAAGCAGTGAACCGTTTCTTGCTATATATAACATAATGAAAGTACATTGACTGTAATTGGTTTTTCCCTTCTTTTTCTGTCATCAGGACGAAACTCTGGTGCACTGTAGTTTGAATGAGCTAGAAGACGCAGCCCTGACATTCCCTGTGCTCTTTCAAGATGTAATATACCAGGTACTAACTATTAAATGTTGTTCTCTAATTGAATGGTCTCTATTTACTTGCTGCGGTGATTAAATTTCTTCTTCTTTTCTTTTTAATCTCAAGGTGTATGTTCGGTTGAGGCCCTTTTTCCGTGAGTTTCTTGAGCGCATGTCTCAAATGTATGAGGTGAGATGCAGCTTCAGTTTCCAAGAGACTCCAGAAAGTTTCTGTTCAAATTAAGGTTTACATGTTGCTCATTTATTGCTGCTGTCCGTTTCAATTTCAGATTATTCTCTTCACCGCTTCAAAGAAAGTGTACGCTGACAAGTTGCTCAACATCCTGGATCCGAAGAAACAGTTGGTCAGGTCAGTGACAACACGAGACTCTGAAGTAGCTTTTATGATAAATATTGTGTTTAACACTCTGTGTGAATGTGCCTCGAGTTAGCTGTAGAGATGAGGAGGAAATTAAGTGTCAGCTCAGATTTTAACAGGATGTACAAGCGCAACCACAATAAAGCTAGAGGAACTAGTTTGCTATCGAGTCGGGGTGTAACGGTGCACAGAAGTCACTTTGGTGCAAGTTCAGTGCAGCAGATAAAAAACAAAATCAATTTCGAACAGTCAGCAGAAGTCTGAAGACAGACGAAATCCTCTTGCTGGGTTTGTTAATGAGATAACATTTTTCCCATTGGCAACTTTGGTAAACTTTTTTCATTATATATCCAAATACAAACTAAATAGAGAAATAAAAGTAAAAGCAAAACTTGTGGATGAGGAGGAGTGTTACAGTAAGTTCCACTGTGGCTGAATTTTAACATTTAGAGTGCTCACATTAATCATCCTGGTGATCGGCACATCTGAGTGATGTCATTGAATGCTGGCAAATGACGTATCTTAGCATGTACGATGTGTTTCCATTCCCATCTCCTCTAATGGCTGAGCAGTGCAGACACACCATTGTTGTCTTATACACAACTCTGCCACACACCAGTCAGCTTGTTGTCTAACCTCAACATGTTGCTAAGGGCGTAAGGCTAAAAATATCCAGGCGGAACTTGTGCTTGTGAATTTTGGTTCCACGTTAGTACCACATTACGTGCACCAGTCCAGTATGAATACGGGAACTGTTACAGCCCTATCATGCATGATTCAGCCAGGAAAGTTGACCAACCTTACTGTACACACACCCCACCGTTAAGTGGCCCAATGGGGCAAACAAAACTCCACCACTGACCCAAATTACCACATAAGACACCTTTATAACACTCAAAGCCAGGGGAATTATTACAAATAAAACAAGCAAACAAGACAACAAAAATCCCAGGCTGAGAGGCAGCAGGACCAGCAGTCCCCACACCAGAGGCCTCTCTCCTCTGCTGCTGGCACAGGAGCTCTTAAACACCTCCTCCATGCCAGGTGTGATGCACCTCGTTAAGTAATGCAGCACACCTGGGCAGATCTACAGTGGAGGGAAAAGGGACAGCAACACAGAACACACACAGCCTCGAGAAGTAAGATGAAGATATTCAGATGAAAGATAAAAAGAAAATTTGTGCGATGAAGAAAGCTTGAGCTCTTTGCTTTCTTTTTCCGACAAATAAATGAGGAAATAAAAATCATTTTTTCTGCTTGACAGCAAATATTCCTCCCTCGTTGTGACTTCCTCGTCGTGGGTGTGGTCTGTAATGGATGTTTCTGGATGTTTGCATAGTGCTGTTGCTGGTTTTCAAGTTAATCAAGTTTGCTTGTCGTAGCAACAGTGAAACAAGCATCAACATATGCACTGATGATTTTGTTTATCCTCCACACACACCCGTGCTTTCTGATCTCCTCCACACCTCTGATGTCTTAATAAATCTCCATCCATTAATACAGTCTGTACAATAGTCTGGGTGGATGCAGCAGTAACTTCCTCTTCCTTTTGTCAAATAAACAAATGAGAGGAACCTGTTTTGCTAACAAAAAGCAGACATATCTGGATAGTGCCAAAGTCAGTATGAAGAGGTGAAGAAGTCGTCCTTTTCTATACCAGTTTCTTTCTTCTTTAATTGTGCTGTTTTGTTTTGTTTTTTTAAGTAAATGAGGATTATTTTAAGTCAATATGGCCTTTTTAAATACTCCACTACAGGGATATTATCAGTTCTTTTTGTTTGTCTTGTGAAGATCTTGTTGTAAAGCTGTATTACTGCATTAGTCTCTCTTTCTCTCTCTTTTCATTTTAGACATAGGCTATTTCGTGAGCACTGTGTGTGTGTTCAAGGAAATTATATTAAAGACCTAAACATTCTTGGACGGGATCTTTCCAAGACGATAATAATCGACAATTCACCCCAAGCCTTTGCCTATCAGGTACAACATTTTCACACCAACCAGTAAACCAGTTTGTTTTTAAACTTGCTGTTTCTGCCAGTGTTTGTGTGTCACCGTGATATCTGAGCACAGATTTCTGTGTCTGTTGCAGCTCTCCAATGGAATCCCTATCGAGAGCTGGTTTGTGGATAGAAATGACAACGAGCTTCTAAAGCTTGTTCCTTTCCTCGAGAAGCTTGTGGAGCTGGTATGTATCTCAACCTCTGTCTAGTTAGACTGACACCTTAACACCACCGGTGGTGTGTTGTGACTAATCCACCTACTCTCCCACTGTGGACAGATTCAAGATTAGATGCACAGACACACAGTGCATTTTATATTTACAGATAATAAGAGCTGATGTAAGAAAAACATGTCATCAGTGTTGAGCAGCTACGACAGAATGTACTGCATTATGATGAATTCTAAGATTAATGTGGATGAAGTCACAGGGTTTAGATTTATTACAGATGACAAAGATCATAGGAATATATTTTAAAATATTCCTCAAAATAATCCAAGCACACTGAACACATATTTTAATGCAACACTTTTTTTGCTGCAGTTTTCACAGGTTTAAGTTAAACATCTTAGAGTCTCTTACGCACAGAAGAGTTATTTCTCTCAAATTTTGGTTGCAAATTTGTTTAAATCCATGTTAGTGAGCACCTCTCCTCTTCCAAGATAATCCATCCACCTGACAGGTGTGACATATCAGAGTACTGATTGAACAGCATGATTACTGCTCAGGTGTGCTTTGGGATGGTCACAGTATAACACCACGTTTACACATAGCCGGGTATTTAGAGAAACGAATATTCCCCCCCTCCGTTTTCAATAATAACATCGTGCACACAACATCGTTTTCAAAAATGTTGTCATTTACATGAACCCGGATAAATACGCCGTCATAACTATGCCAAACCTGTGGGCGGCAGTGTAGGGAGAAGGATGAAGCCATGCAAGCCAATCAGAATCCTCAGAATCGACGACAACAACAACGAATAAGACGCGCGACTTCCTGTTCCTTTCAAAACAGTAAACCTGGCGAGAGGTTCGTTTGTGTGGACTGACAGTGAAGTGGAGCTACTCCTAAGTGTCGCTTTAAACAAAGCGTTTGCACAAACGTAAAAATGAGTACCACCTTAACAGCATCCATGATCAGTAGCCAAACAAAGTGTAAACATAGGTCGCTCACATGACGTCAAGCATTTGCTGGCGCATGCTGTGACGTTTCAGAACCTAAAACCCCGTTTGACCCAGTTTAGACGGCAACACATAAACGGCGTTTTCAGAAATCTCCACTTTGGCTGGAGTTTTTACAAATGATCATTTTCCGTGAAAAAAAAACTCCGTTTGCGTGTAAACAAGAGGCCAAACCGCATGAAAATATGTGCGTTTTTCCTACGTGTAAATGGGGTATAAGGCCACTCCTAAATGTGCAGTTTTATCTTGGAAAAAAAAGACCCTTATTAGGACTTGACAGGACTAGCTCTACAGAACTGCATTTTATGGGTCATAGGTAGAAATCAGTATCAAATGTACCATTTGCATCGTGTAATGTGACACATCTGCTTCTCATGGAGTTGATCAGGTTGTTGATTGTGGCCTCTTGACCCACTCCTCTTTAATGGCTGTGGGACGGTGCTTTTGTGTGCATAGAAATAGTTTTAATTTTTGACTTTAATCATGAAAAATGGGAGCAAAAACAAATGTGTTGCATTTATATTTCTGTCCAGTGTGTGTTGAGCTCATTGTAAGATACTGAACTGTCTTAGAGCCTGTTTATACCTGGTATTAACATGCATCTTGGGCGAGATGGTCACAAGCGGATAGCACCAAATACAAGTGTAAACGACCACTCAGGTGTATTGTGATGTGACCTCTCAAACCACTTGCTAAGGTGGTCGGGGACGCATTTGACCACATGTCTTTGTAGTGTAAACGCTGCGGTTTACTGGTGCATCCCTGACAAGGACTATGTCATAAATGAAGGACGTGGTGGTTGCACATTTAACAATGAGTTAGATGCTAGAATTCGCCTGACAGCAAAATCTCCAGGTGTACCGACGCAACCACTAACATGACTGGCGAGCAGCTAATGAGGATGTAGACGTAATAACCATGTGCAGGGCCCTTTGACCTTCCAGTATATGACAAAGCAGTGACAAAATCAGAGCACAAGTGGTCAGCTGGAGACACATGATACATACAGGTGTGAAGGAAGATGTGTCTCAGCTGTCCACTTGAGTTTAGATCACTAATACTACTCACTAATACCAGGTATCAACAGGCTGATAGAGAGGTGTTGATTTGACTGCATCATCATTTTGGAGGCTGTTTGCATTGCTGCTGTTGTGTTATAATGAGACGTGTTTCTAATATTTAATTACCTATTTGTGTGGTGGACAAAATAATACAAACACCTCTCAGTATAATGCTGTACAGTGCAGTAGCACCACAAACTGCAGCCTCCAGAAAGACAGTGGAATTGAATCAACACCTCTCTAAAGCAGTTTGAACTCGCCATTATAACCATGAAGGTATTTAGGGTTTATTGCAGGACTGTTGTATTGGACTGCATTAGTCTGGACACTGATGGATCTTAAGCCCAGTTCAGACCAAAGATTCACGACGAGACAAAACAGTTTTAGAACGTTACAGAGAAAAGTTGCAGCAGTGTGAAATGACCAGTCTGAGCTCGACTCAAGCCGGTTGATGTTGTCGCCTGCAACTCAGCTGGTCAAATTGCTGGCTGATGGTTTTAGAACGTAAAACATGTCACCTGTTTCTACAGCCAGTCGGCTTGTAGTGAAGTCAACCACAGACGGTGTGTTCGCTTGCTGCGACAGGTGCTCTGTCTCTGCCGAGCCCTCTGTTTCCGTGCTCACGGTGTGCTGGTGTCGGATAGTGGGTCGCTGCTACTGCTCGCTGTATGTGCTCATGTCCCCTCACACACACACATTCTCATTGACTAACTAATTGGTGCTGCTTATTTATATTATTGTGGTGTATTTATTATGATCACAGTCCATCTGATGGTCGTTTAGTTTGTTTGTTTCTGTTTCATCACTACTACAAATGCAGCTGTAGCCAGTATCTCACTATCACTATCCTCATTCATATTTTAAGAAGCTACAAATTATATTCAGCCACAAAATAAGCCTGAAAAGCTGGAAATGAGAACAGAAGTACAGAGAGTTGTTGCATAGAGATGATACGCCGTCTCATCTAGTTGCATTAGTGTGAACTGACAGGTTATTATTGTCACGAATCTTTGGTCTGAACTGGACTTAATACTGTGTCACTTGAGTCTTGTTACTGTCAGCTTGCCCACATTGCTGGTAAACTAGAGTCCCTCTTCATCAACAAAGACCTGAACAGTCTGTTTTCTTAATAGTCTCTGATCTGTTCTCTGTCTCGTTATCACAGAATGAAGATGTCAGACCGCACATCAGAGAACAGTTTCGTTTGCACAACCTCCTTCCTCCAGACTGATGACCTCGTCTTTTAGTTCAAGATGGTATCAACATTGGAAAAAAAAAAACACGGACTCCCAGAAGAATATATTCAATGGATTTCTCTTTGCAAACATTGCCATTATTATAATTATTATTATTTTTAAAAGAAAATCATGCAAAAAATTGAAAGTTACGTTTGCGTCAAAAAGCCCTGGATGTTTTTCTACTCGCTCACACCAGATTCAGAACAAACAAACTGACAGACTTTCCACTTTTCGCTCGCTTCTTTTTAGTGCAACTTTTGAAGGCGGCTTCCTGGAAGGTATTTTGTCTTTTTAAGAACCATTTTGGATTGACAAAACTGAATGTCATGCAGTGTTGGATCACATGGACCTCGGTGGCTTCGGCCTGACCTCGAAAGGCCAGTCAAACCTGTATAATATTCACTCTATTTACCTGTAAATACGTGTACATAGTTTTTTTTCTTCAAGGTTTTTAAGTCATTTTATTTTCACTTCAGATTTTAGTATGTTATTCTTTGACTCGGTTGCTTTTATAAACCAACAAAATGTTAGTGTGTTTTGTTTGAAGTTGTTGATGAACAGCTGCTTTTCTGTTGTATGCCTGCATTATTCCTGTGATGCTTTACTCCATTACATGCAGTTGTCTGTAATAAGGTGCAGTTTAAAAAAAAAAAAACAGTCTCTTTGGGAGAAAAAATGTTTCTGAAACGATATTTTAAAGCTATGTAATGTAAGCTAGACTTGGGTCTCAACTGAATACAAAGCCATAATGGCTGAATTATAATTTTGGAGATTTGTATTTGACTGTCCATTTCTGATTTCGACACCTTGATCGTCCTCTTTGATGAGGGGAGGGGTGGGGTGAGTGGGTGGGGGGTTCAGGCATCTTGCACTTTGACATCCAGCCCTTTGTAAGTTGATGTAAAATCTTGTCACTTTTCTATACAGGTGTGTATCACCTCGATTTGTTATGTGGGGGGGTAAAAAAAAAAATGAAATTGTAGCACCAGCAAATTGCCAACATGTTTGCTTTGAAATCTTGTTTTCCAAGGCGTCTTGTATGTGGGATCTTTATGATGTAGGAGTCACAAGTTTTATTGACTATTGAATGATCACTCCTGTTGTATTCAGTGTTACTCAATGGTTTCCTTGAAAATAAATACATTTTTATACGACTCACAGCCTCCTGCTGATTATTAAATACATAACTCTGGTTATATTTCAGAACATTTTGATTTATTTCTTTAACTTTTGGTAAATATGTTAAATCTGGTGTCAACTGGAGCTTGGAAACAAAACGGACCTTCTTCATAGCGGACATTTTGAGATAGAAGGAAAAGCACAGGTGAAACTTATCACATTAACAATTACTTAATTCCAACAAGTGTCCCAGTAAGATATTCCAGTCAGTTAGGATGAACAATACCAGGCCTCCCCTTAGCGTAATGCAGCTATCATTAACATTATTGGATACACCCGTGCTTTCCCTACTATGACATGTCAAAATGTCTGCTGTGAAAAAGGTCTGTCTCAACTCAAAGGCCACTTACTCATTCACTTAAGTACTTTTGACCCTGTCACTGTCCTCATTGTTTGCTCAGTTGTCATGTAAGTAAGTGGATTTTGAGTCAATTTTTTTTTTGTCAACACAAAGGCTATACCCCAGTCAGAATGACATCACTCAAATTTAATTTTGCAGTTCAACATGAATATTCAACTCTGTGTTTAACCACCCTGCATGTCAGCATGCATTTTTGTGGGTTTGTTTAATTATCTTTGAAGAACACCTTAAAATCTGAAACTTACTTTAAGGTAAATGATATCCACTAAATGGTCTCTTGACCAACTGAAGCTCATGGGCTCAAGTCTTTTGAGAAACGCAACATCAAAACAACAGTTTGAGTTCTAAGTACAAACTCAAAATCACTGAATGGCCCTGAAAGCCTCACTGTTAATGTAATTATTTACACCTGTGATTTTCCTGCTTTGACAGGTCAGAATGTCTGCAGTGAAAAGAGCCTGTTGGGACAAGCTGAGAAACGAAAGACGTCTCCTTTTGCTCTTTTTTTGTTTTGAGCTTTTGATTTTTATTGGAACATTTTTCATTCTTTCAAATTAAAACATTAGGTATGTTTGAAAAGGTTTGGTTATGGATGGGAAAAAAACCTAACACAGGCCTGCAACCATCACACTAACAGCACGTAACCTAAGAATGGAAAACTCGAGAGCCACACAAATCATCAAAATGTGTGTGTGTGTGTGCTTATTTTATTTTTTAAACTTTTTTTAATATCTTAGGAATAAGTGGTATTTTGGGGGTGAACACGCCTCTTCATTTTTTCATTTAGTTTTATAGGCTAATGATGTTTTAAACACTGAGATGGGTTTATCATTGCCACAAACTGCAGTAATCATTAATTTTCTGTAACTGCTCATTTTGGGGGTCGCAGCGGGGCTGGAGCCTATCCCAGCTGACACTGGGCGAGAGGCAGGGTACACCCTGGACAGGTCGCCAGACTATCACAGAGCTGACACATAGAGACAGACAACCATTCACACTCACATTCACACCTACGAGCAATTTAGAGTCACCAGTTAACCTGCATGTCTTTGGACTGTGGGAGGAAGCTGGAGAACCTGGAGAAAACCAATGCTGACACGGGGAGAACATGCAAACTCCACACAGAAGGGCTCCCCCACCTGCAGTACTTTTAAAAACTATTTTTAGTCATGTGACCTTCAGGGACTGTTGCATATTTTGCAAACATGAATAAAGATTCTACATATTGAAATGCTACATTATGCTTTTCCTCACTTTTAAGGCACAAAGCAGCTTTTTTAATATTTAGTTTGAGTTAAGGAAGCAATTGTTTGATCACCTTAAAATACCTTGTGCCTTAAATCCTTCAGTGTGACCTTACTGCACTCCTCAGCTGTGTGTCGTCCTATACAAAGGAGCCCAGATGAAAAGAGAAAAGCATTTATATTGACACCTCCAGTTTAATAGATCTCCAGTGACAGTGGCCATCTTTTACTGTTATGTACACAACCCGTCTGAGTTTTTATTCGGAGATAGGAGACTTACGAGATGTCCTGATCAGATAACCCCGCTGATGTCTTAATCCTTTTGTTCTTTGGAGAAATAGGTCATTACCTGATTGCAGGTGTGCACTGAATTGCCCCTTCAGAGGTCATGTGACTCCAAATACAAAGGGGGCCAGTCTTCATCAGACTTATCTAACAGGCGTTCAAAAGGAGGAATTATTTCCAAACAAAATCACAGTGTTGATAGTGTGAAGATAAGAGGTGGGGACAGTCATTTAAAGTGAGAACCCCTCTGCCCTCATCTATTGGCTGTGGGTGGGGGGTGGAGGTTGTGGCTCATAAACTGTGTAATCCCAGGTGTATATAAGGTGCTGGCAGGTGCTCTCACCTCAGGACAACATCAGATCGATCAAGGATGTGGATGCTCTTCTTTCTGAGTGCCTTGTTGGGGGCGTTGGGGTCACCACTGGATACGGCCTCGGGGGCAGCTCAGCAGCTTCAGACCCTTCACTGCCCACCCTGTGAGCAGATCCACTGCTCCACCCAGCGGGCGCTGAAGCTGCAGTGTAAAGGTGGTGTCACGACAGGTGTGTGTGGCTGCTGCCCCGTGTGTGCCAGAGCAGAGGGGGAGACCTGCGGAGGAACGTGGGACTATCTGGGCAAGTGTGATGAGGGGCTGGTGTGTGTTTACCAGGACTCGGCTGACAAACCAGACGCAGAGCGCAAAGGGATCTGTAAAGCAGGTGAGACTAGAGTTTATAACCTTGGTTAATACTAAGCAGATGACTTTTAATCATCCATTTCAATACAATATGCTGTAGTGAGACAAATTTATTGATGCATCAGTTACCTTTTTAAAAAAAATAAAAATTTAAATGCAGTATTTTTTTAAATTAATTTAAAATTAAAATTCTAAAATTTTTCATTGAATCTTTTAAATATTTTAATTTGTTTCAAAATTAATTTAAAAAATATTTCAAAGTTTTTCATTTAATTTTTTAAATGTTTAGATTTATTTCAAAATTAATTTAAAATAAAATCTTTTAATTTTTATTTATTTATTTATTCAATTTTTAAATTTATTTTTAAAATAATTTAAAATTAAAATAAAATTTTTTTAATTAATTAATTTTTTTAATTTTCAACTTTATTTCAAAATCAATTTAAAATTTAAAAATTTTAATTTTTAATGTAAATTTTTAAATTAATTTTTAAAATCACAAAAAGTCAATTATATGGACTTAAACAAAGATTTTGGGAGCAGAAAAGTAAAAATACTCCATTACAAGTAAAAATCCTGAGGTCAAAATGTCACTTAAATAAATGTACAGAAGCAATATCAGTAAAATGTATTGAAAGTATCAAAAATAAAAGTACCTATCATGCAGCAGAATTGCTCCTGTGTTATATTTATATCTATTATAATACTGTATCATGATTACAGATTAATTCATAGGCATTAAAGTAGCAGAGGACAAAATTAAAGACATTTCCACCTTGAACTGATGTAGCAAAGGCACAAAATGGTGCATAAAAATTCATCAGAATGCAGAAATGTAAGTGTTTGACCTTAGAAATTCTCTGGCGGAAAACCTTCATCCGCCATTTTCAATATGCGCCCCCTCCTCCAGTGTTAAAACTAAACATGTGCCCTTGAATTCACTAAAATATAAGCTGCATTTTAATGTTACAGCTGATCGAGGGGAAGCTAGTTTGGACTTTTTTATATACTATTGGGAAGTTTAAGCTACACCAACACATATGTTATGGAAATAACTCCTAGCTATAGCTGTGAAATAAAGGTAATGAGGTAAAAAAGTAGATTTCCCTCTGATATTCAGTCACACTTAGTCCCCCTGCAGTGGGAACGGTGCCAATGTGGTAGATCTTGTTTATGAGCTGTGAAGACTGATAGCGTGGTCAAGGCTTCCTTTGATTCAAAGGTTTCTGCTCTGAGTTAAGCCATAATTACACCTCTTATCTCCTCATGGCAACCAGAGTTGTCGCCGTTATTGATACAGTATCAGACGTAGTACGAGATTAGAGATCTTCATGTTTTGTTGCTGCTCAGGAAAAGAAGTAATAAATAAGTGTTTAAATGTTGTTTTGTGCAGTGATTGAATCGTCGGATCAGGAGAGCTGTCGCCCAGAGTGCACCAGGGAATACTGTCAGGCCAACCCTTCTGAAATCTGCTCCGCCAGGTGACTGAAAACAAAGATGTTTTTTTCTTTTGTAATGTCTCGTGCTGGATTTGTAACAGAAATCTGAACGTGCTGCTCTGTAGGTTTGTGTCTCTGGAGAAGACAGAGTGCCAAGGCTCCTGCCAACACACCTCCTGTTCAAGCTGCTTGCTGCTGAAACCGCCGTCATGTCCTCAGACCTGCAGCCCCTCTGATCACTCCTGTCTACACCACTTTGGGAAGTGTGTGCACAATCACCTGATAGCCACTCATAACGCTGTGTGCCACAACAACCTGCAGGTATGTGAGAGCTACACCAACAACCTGTATTTCCTCATTACACTGTGCTTATTTAAAACAGTCATTAATCCAACACTGTGTCTTTCTTCTTTTCTCTGCAGGCAAATCCTGAGGGACACTTTCTGTGTCTGGTCCCAGCCTGTCCAAACACAACAACGTAAAGAGAGGAAGTCTTCAGCAGCTCATGTAGCAACATGGAAAAAGGCAGCTATCTATAAACTTTGTGTATACTGAAGATTCTTATTCCAACAATCACATTTTGTATGCATGTAAACCTGAATATAAAACTGTGAAATGTAATGTATTATTAAATCATGTGAAATAAAATGATGTCATACTGTACTTTCTTTGATTTTATTATTTCCATGGTAATAATGGTGATGTTTTACCCCTTCATGAATGGGTTAACATATCTCTCGATGTACATTTTTATCAGTGACCTTGTGGGTTTGAGCATTTAAAAAAGAAAAAAATGTGCATCTTATGTTAACGCCTGACAGTGCCCCGAATTTCTACTTTTCTGCAAGACACATTTCCCTATGTGGACACAAAGTTAATAAGGTTAAAGTCACCAGTTCACAAACTCCACCTGCTTTAAAAAGTTCTCTGTTGAAATGATTACACTCCATGTATTTGGAGTCAGTTAATTCCACGATGCAGACACAGTTTTAGCTCTGAAGATGGCAATATTTGTTTGTCACTTTGTACAGACTGAAATATTTCAACAACTTGGATGGACTGACAAGAAACTTAGTTTAGACATTCATGTCCTCCTGAGGATAAACCATCTGACTTTACATGTCACCCCATCATGAGGTTCAAATGTAAAATTGTCCACTACTGTGGTTTATGATCTTCGGGATGTCACTTTATACCGGTATTGACAATAAGCATGATATGTAAAATGCAATATCACTATCATGTTACTAATACACATGATTATATTGTGTAAATAATCCAACACCTCTTAAATAATTTCCGTTTCTTTCAGTTCTCACTTTGTCTCCTTCCCCTAAGGCTGTCTGGTTGCCTTTTTACTATCCATTAGGCATAAATGCTCTTTATAATAGATGTTAAATGCACTGCACTTGTACAGCACCTGTCTAGTCTTCCAACCACACAAAGCGTTTTTAAACTACATCCATTCACACACCAAATACCTGACAATTGCATTTACACCTCAAAAACTGAATCAGTGGTCTGTGAAGATTATCTTGCTGAACAAGACATGTAAATCTCAAAAACTTTTGTTTGCCACAGAGCTTATTTTCTGTTAAAATCCAAAATCCAATCGAAAATTCTCTTTGGCTTTTTGATGAGGGAACCAGGGCGATGTTTACTTCATGTTGGCCTCCAATAAACCTAGCACTCCCAGCACTCTATGGCATTGTATTAGCATTTGTTCTCAAGTTTAGTCTTCTAGTCTGAACCAATGTGGACACCGCATTAGAATTAGAAACAATGCAGCAAGCATTAAAGAAACAAAACTGACCTTGAGACAGAGAAATGAGGTGAAATATTATGAGCACAACAACGTAATAAATTAAACCATCATATCAGTGTAGCGCCGTGTCGCTTCTGTTTGAACGGCTCCCCTTTTGGGAGTTATTGTGGTTCACGGGAGAAGTGAAGCGTCTCGAGTCCCCTCTGCCGTCGCTGCCCCCCTGACAGTTGATGGTTATTGAATAACAGACGGTTTATGAGGCAGCAATAATGAAGCTTGTGCAGAAAGGGAATAAAGTGTGGGACCAACAATGGACAGTTTGTTCTGTGTCCTTCAAATGTGAGCCGTTTCTGAAGAGGAGACGCAGTTTATCTGGAAGGGATTTCGCAACAAGGAATTGTTTTTTCATACCAAAACAAAGGCCTGCGTTTTCTTTCATCTTCCTTTAACTTGTCAGTCAGTTGCATCACTGGAGTGCTGAGATATCTAAATAATATCCGGTGTTTAATCAGACAGATGAGGAGTGTGTGGCGCCTTGTCCTGTGTCTGTACAAGCAATTATCTAATCTAAATCTAATTGTTTACACCTCTGGCTCTCACAGACCTACAAGAAAATAGATATATTTAATGCTAAAACTATATATTAACTGTTTTTAAATTTGTAATCAAAGTACTCATATCAGTTAATATTTTGTCCTCTTACAAGGTTTAAAGGCAAACCATAACAACAACTGTTTAAAATGTCTTTCTTTCGTACATTTCTTGTGTCTCTAACTGTGGAGCACGGCAGCATATCAGGTCTCTATTAGAAGGACAGGATCTGTCACCAAAGCGGGCCGCCTCTGTTATCAATCCCATATAGCCGTCTCACTTTTTTTTTTTTACTGATAAAAACGACGGATAACAAAGGACTGTCTGCGTGCCAGCGGTAATAAATGTGCCCCTGTCAGAGGAGACTCATGTTAAAGTTTGAATACGACACAAAACAATAGAAAAGTACAAGAGATTATTATGAAGGAGTGACCTTCACGTAGATTTTGGCAGAGTTTCACAGCATGTCTGAATAATATTTAAGTCACCTTTAGAACAAACTAACCTCATTTGACCCCTCAAAACAACTTAAATCAAAGTATAATTTTATTAGTGTCAAAAATTGTAACACATTTTCAGAACCTGTGGATGTACAGTTTACTTCCTTTACTAATATCAGGATAAAGGAGCATATCATGAGGTCGTCATCGGCCTTTCTGTGATCCGTCCTTATAAATACATTACGTCAGCACACAAACCTCATATATTTCTCCTTTATTGAATGTAACCGTTAAAATCAAAACCTTAAAGTTACACTTAAATCATGAGTTATAAACGGTCCCTACCCATGACTGAGTGACTCAAAATCATAACATTAAAAAGTAAGAGTTTAAATTGAGACACTGTCAGTAGTGCCTGCATGTCAGGCGATGTGAGAATGAGTCAATGTGATCAGTTAAAGATGGGAGAGGCAGTTTTCTCGAAAAAGCAAATAACAAACAAACAAAAAAAATGCCAGAATGTGAAAACACACCCTCCTCCTGCAGCTCTTCCCTCTCTATCCTGAGTCCATCCCACCAGACGATTACAGGTATATGCACATGCTTCGGACAGCAACTTGTACTACAAGAACTATTCATTCATTCATTTCAGTCATCCTGATTGTGATAGCAGCATCGACCCAACTGCCAGAAAAAATGTTGGCACTGAACGTTTCTTTAAACCAAAAATATGTTACATTTGCATGAAACTTCATGTTTCAACAACGCTGTGGTTAACATGTGGTTAGGTGTAGGCACAAAAAACACTTTGGTCAGGTTTCAGTCAGGAAAAGATCAGGTTTGGGCTGAAAATACCCAGCTCAGGGGCACAATCCCAGCAGGAGAAAGCAGCAATGTCACAGTAAAAAAAAAAGAAAAAAGAAAAATTGTACCTAAAAAAAAAACGCTCTGGTTGCAATGACTCAGTAGGTCACAACCAGTTGTCTGTAGCTTGGCAGGCATCTCCCTTAGGCATCACACCAACCCTTTACCAATGATAAAATTAGCTCATGTACTACGTCACTTTACAAATGCTGACGTGATGCGTAAGAAACATGCAAATGCAACACATTCGTGGTTTTCAGAAATGTACAATGGCAACATTTTCTTCTGGCGACTGGGCTGCAGCATTTCTATGAGAACTAGCATCCTGTGGGTCTGTAAAGCCCTTTGAGATGATATACTGTGATTTGAAACATGAACTTAGGGCCGCCCCTTGAAAGTGGGAGATTCGAATAATCAGTCGGAGACCCCTCAGTTGACTGAGATAGCTTCAAGTCAAGCAGTCTTTTTTATTGCTATTCAGTGTGCTGTGCAGTGTACTTTTTGAGACATTTTACCCCCCAGATTCTGCTGTGGAGTGAGCTCTCTGGACTTTCATGCTACTTTTTGGTACAGTCAGCTGCGGACATGATGCAGTGACACAAAGGAGGAGAAACTTTAACATTCTCTTCTCTCTGCTTAGAAATGGTGAATTTACAGCTCACAGATACTTAATACGACACAGTCTCTGGCTTTTGTTTGATATCTAGTGTCGGCAAAAATGTTGCTGCACATTTCTGTTCCATTGTTAGTGCTGTTAGATTGATTACTATATTACATAAATGCCGCTGTCAAACTGAACGTCCGGCTAAGTCCCATTCAAACTTGAAAAATGCAAAAAAAAAAAAAAGATGAAAAAGTCATCCAATATTCGTATTAAATGGCCGAATCTGATTCGACTGACATAATTCTGAGTCAGGGACAGCCCTACATGAACTTATAATTAGCAACAGCTGTGAAACTTTGGTTACGGTTAGCAAAAGGCTAAACTATTAGCAACATTTTCCATTCATCTTTGAAACGCTTACATACTGACACGTGGTTTACTGTCAGACCCCCTTTTTGATAAATCCATCTTCCTTTTATGGGTTGCTTTACAATGTTCGCTGGAATAGCATCTTGTTCTGCATGATTTTCCACCTCTGAATCAGACTCTCACCATCTGAAGGAACATGCAGGCACATCTGCATTTGAAGAACAGCCAATAGGAACACCCTCTCTCTGAAATGACCTGTGATTGGCTGAAGTCTCACGTCACAGGCTACATTTTCTAAAGCCAGAAGACAGAGCCAAGAGGAGGTGCAGAGGCCCAGTGTTCTCTCAGACCAGTTGATTTACAATATGCTGAAAGGTTATTATGGGATTTTTGCCCAGTCATGCAAAAAACTGCCTACCCCAGCTTTAATGCACTGATAATCCTCCGTACTTAAGCCCTAACAAACCAAAAAAACATCTTAATGCTTGACTCGTCGCTGTGCAGTAATTTAAACAAGATGCTTTTTTCTTTTAACCCTTTGTTAGTAAGACTGTGTCCTCAGATAACTAAAACCACACAGCAACAGAACGTATCTAAAAAAAAAACAGGATGTTTACTAAACCAAACAAATTACAAACGTAACATTGCATAACATTGTCAAAATGCAGAATGGCCTTATCACCCATTTCAACAAAATTGAAACACAACATGATCCCAATATTTGAAAAGATATGTTATCTTGGAATAACAGTAATTAAAGTTATTTGTACAAATAAAGAAGGATTGCAGAGAGGAAACAGTATAAAGGTGCATAAGACTTTATCTTTGCTCAGGCCTCCAGTCAGTCTCCGATCAGGAAGGCACTGTGGATCACACACATCTAGACCGTCTGTCCGGTTGTGTCGTCACCTGAACAGTCTGTTCCAAAAGGATACGAAGGTGGTGGAGTTGAAGGCACCGATGAATATGAGCAGCAGAAGGTAGAGACTCATCATGATGGCAAAATGGTGTCTGAGGAGCCAGGAGGTGCTGCGGGAACGTCTGGAGAGGAAAAACACAGGAATTACCCTTTGTTTATTGGCAACAACCAAAACTGACTCATGGGTTTGGTAATATTTCGTTTCCAGAAACAAAAAAAGGCCTTCTAGTGTCCCCCATGGAACCTTATTTTGGAAAAGGAGCCAAAATAAGCAGTCAACAGCAAGAAACAATCATTTTTTTGATCCAGAATCATGCCATGAATTACACACATGATGTCTTTCAGTTTAAAAGATAACTCAGCCAGTCAATAACGTCGCAGTTTGTCTTAAGATTGTCGTACCATTTAGTTTAGTGTGAAACCGATCAGTGAACTACATCTCTGGTCTCGCAAGAAATATGTCACCAACACCAAGATGGCCGTTACCTTGGCACATTTCACTTTGTTCATACTTGATGTGTTGTTTCCAGCGACTTCTGGTCTTTTTATCTTTTAAATAAATAACAAGTAGAATAGTAATTATATAATAATATGAATGTTGTTTTGAAACGTATTTCTGTTAGCGTCTGAGGAGCGGTTTCTGTTCTCTATTCCTGTTTTCAGTCATTTGTAGAGAGGCAGCAACAAATACTGCAGACATTTTTATTTCATGGTTTAAATGACTGTTAATTGCTTTAATGTCTGCATTTAGCACAGACTTTACATACTCAGCTGCAACTGGGCAGATATTTGCCTATGATGCCACTGGATCAGCTCATGACAAAGAAGCTAGTATTTGCTGAACGCCGAATTTCCATGCATCTTTTAAACTGAAAAAGTTCCATCACGGGGACTGTATGTGTATTTTGCACAGCACTTTCAAAGCAACATTTTTGTGTGTAATGTAGCTTATAAACACTTTTCCAGCACTTTCACCATTTACCCACAGGTGACTCTTACCTGGAAAGGTGCCTCCTTTGAGAGTAAACAAGCAGGTACTTGACTCGCAAAAGCTGATTGTTGGTAACTACAAAGTACTTCTGCGGGACGTCTCCCCCTTCGCTGTTCTTTGCTCTTGAGCGCTGACGGTCAATGATTTCAGAATCTGAAATGGGAAATGAGTGACTCGTTTTGATATGAAGCAATTTAAAAATCAAGGTTACAGGTTTTGCTCTGCTGTGGAATTTTGCACATCCCCTGGCTAATATTCTGCACATCCTGCACAAAACTGTACAGCTTTATTTCTGAAACAGCTTCATATTTTTCTATATATTTTTTATATTATAGTACTTTGAGTTTTGCAGTACTTCACCTTATTTTTTATTTCCTCTTCATATGTTAATTGTATGTTTCATGTATGCACCAAAAACCACAGCATATTCCTTGTAACTGAGAACCTCCTTGGTAATAAATCTTATTCTGATTTCAAATGTGTGTTATGCTGCGAGTCCAGTGAGTCACACACCTTTTTTCTTCACCTGGCACTTTACATCTGGGTGATCGATGACTTCACACAAGGCAACGCAGCTGAGCAGTGGACCCAGGAGACTTTCTCGCCAGCCGCTGCTGTGAGGACTGTAGAGGACAGCCATGCTGAGGTCACTGGTGAGGTAGGTCCCCTCTCCAAACACTGAATTCTGCACACAACACGCAGACAAAAAACAGCTCCATGAAGTCTTATTTACTATATTGCACAACAGCAGGTCTATAAGGGATGATTTCAGTGTTTAAGCTAAGAGCCATCTTAAGTCACAGAAGAGATGAAGCAGTGATGACTGCACTAACCTTGTTGAGGTGACAGTGCAGCCCATTGTGAATGATAGAGTGAAAGTTTTCTAGGCGGCTCCCATGGAATGCATAAAAGACGTCTCTGCCCTCCCTCGTCTTCTCGAACCTGGCGTTCATCTGATCGCAGTACTCCAGCTCAAACAGGAAGTCTGGCACAGGCGCAGAGATCCCTTCATTTTGCGTCAAGTCACAAAGTTTGGCATACTGGAAGAGATCGATGAAACACACTGTAAACAAATAAGCGAGCAGTAAAAGATTCTGTGATTTATGTGTTTATATTTGCAGTAACGCACCTCTTCTTTCTGTAGTGTTTTCACAGCGAAGCTCTTTGAAGAGAGGATCCAGTGTGTGAGAGCCAGATGATGATCTCCCTCTCTGGGCCGTAGTCTCACCAACTCCCTCACACCAGGCAGAGAGTGCACATCTGCTAACTAGAGACAACAAACTTCTTTTAATCATATCGACACATCAGGAGGAGCCTATGTGCTGTCGTTCCTCTGAGACTGAGTTATCATCTCTGCCTCAACGTCATAACGAATATTTGGCCATGTAAATGATTCTATATCAAAATCAGTATATACAAAGATACAAATCTGTAATATAGAGTAGATATACACACTGCCAATCAAAATGTTCTGTACATCGTTGTTTTTGGAGACATGCTCATTTCAAATACAATAAAATGATAAAATACTGTAGAATGGATACAAGCAGATTCAGCCTCTCACTTCTCAGGGTAATGACAATTTACTTGAATCTGACACTTCCATCCCATGGCGGCTAACAAGTCACTTAAGGTGGCCCACCAAAGACATAAATCTTATTTGTAAGCACCTGCCAAGCTGAAAAATCTTTGTGACTCCTAATTTGTGCTTCACTAAAGTGTCTGTGGAGGATTTCTTTTTTAATGTATGTTCAGTGTTTCCTAACAAAATATATTATTTTTATGTTTAAACATGTCCAAATCAATTTTAATGCACTGATCTGACATTTGATCTGCATCACTGTCTTGCAGTCTTGTATGTTGCCTTCTTTACTGACACACTGCTGCCTCTAACAGCACATTACTGCCACCAGGTGTATCATGCCACCACCATACTCATGGTGTGCATGTGCTTTCTTTCTAAGCAGGTTTTTTTTTTGTTTTTTCTCAACTCACTTACTGCCTTTATTGCTTACTTATAACATCTAAAAGGCATTTCAAATAATTCAATTATGCACAAATGCTACAATAGGGTGTCCAAGAACTTTTGACTGTCACTCTATGACTTACCAGCTCCTCAAAGTCCTTATTGTCCCCACTTATGTATCTAGGAGGGAAAGGTCTGAGCAAGGAGTCCCTCTTGTAGTTCTGTGCAGCAGCAACAAACAGGCTGCAGCGGAGGTCTGCTGCGACCGGGTCTCTGTGCAGACAGGAGCACACCAGCTCTCTGACTGCCTCAGGTGGGAGCGGTGGCTGCATTCCCAGCACTGCAAACAGAGGTGATAAGATAGCACACAGAGGGCACAGCCACAAAATAAATTCATTTTTTAACAGCACAGTTACATTGCATGACCACATATGTGAGGGCAAACAGAAACTGATTAATTAGATACAGAATACTTTATTGATCCCCCTGATACATTTCAGTAGGGATGCACGATAATATCGGCACATCATTGGTATCGGCAGATATTGGCTTTAAAATGAATCAGCCAACATGAGAGACTTGATCAATAAAACTAGGTAGGGAAAAACAGGAATATATCAATATCAGTATCGGTTATTGGTCAGATGAGTTTATTACATATAGGCATATCGGATATCTGCAAAAAATTCAACGTCACACATCCCCACTCTGATGTAAGCATAGAGAATGATAGAAGTGGAAATAATAAGTATAAAAGTGCAATGTACCTAAAATATAAAAATAAAAATATGTGCATTGTGCTACAATGTTTAACATTTAAAAATATAAAATGTGTATAATATGATTAGAATGTAAAGTGTGTAAAATATATAGGCTATAGCCTATATATATATATTACAATGTATAAAACTACTATGTAAAGTTTTAGAAATATAAAAATGTGTTTTATGCAACAGTGTGTGCAACACTACATATGTATGAATAAAAATTAAGTAAGAAATATATCTGATATATATCATGTTAAATATACATTCAAAAGTGGTGTTGTTAATAATTAGGATACTGAAGAATATTGCACAGTTAAATAATTGCACAGAGTATTGCTCTAGTTCAATTATTGCACCAATTATTATACAGTAAGACAGTGTTAAAGATAATTACTGCACCTTTAGGTCCCTATTGCACAGCTGAAATATAATAAATGAATTATGGAATTATAACTGCTGATGGGTGAATTAATCCTAGGTACCAGTCCACTGACTCAGTGCTTCTGACACCCTGAGGGAGGAGTTGTAAAAAGTGGTGTGTCAGATTGTGTACACTCATCAGAATCTTCCCCCTTAAGGATTATTTTCTCTTTTTTGTAATTAAAGTATTTCATTAAATTTCCACAACATAAACAAAAGACTGCAATATGAATCAACATACCACATTGAGTAACTGAGAAACGGTTGAAATACAAGTCCTTGATGTCCTGACAAAACCTGCCAGTGCAAGCCCAAATTGTTGCTTAGGTATACCTGGCAGCAGCAGGGACCTGTTTGACACCTCCAGCAACAATTATCCTCCACAAGTCCCATTCTTTGAAGCTTAAATGAGGTATAATAATACCAGTATATAATTTTGATTTGTGTAAATTTGCCCAGTGCATCTCTAACTGACCATATGGCACTGGCCACTGTAGTTTTCCAAACATCCTCTTTCATAATTGAATTATTATCTCTTTCCTGAATTTTTCTAAAAATTTCAGATTAATTTCATTTTTAATCAGCAGATTATTTTTTTTTTTTGTCAATTAACTGATCAATTATTTGACCTTTGGAAAATTGTAAGAAAAGGCAGTCACAATTGCCCTGCAACTAAAGTGCTTGTTTTGTCAAACCAACAGCACAGATTTCCAAACTAAGTTTACTATGATTCAAGAGAACTGAAAGTACAACATCCTCACATGTAAGAAACTGAAACCATTTAGTATTTGACATGTTAAAAAATAAATGACCAATCAATATCACAATCAATGACACTAGATCAATTTTCTGCGACCGACTAATATATTAATCAACTAATCTCTTCTAACTTCATAGTTTAAAATCAGTGATGGAGGTCTACTTCCTCCTCATCCTTCCTTACTTTAAAGGGAGAACATTTTCTGACAGGGATATACCATTTACCACAACACCTAGCTTAGCTCTTATTGTACCTGTAGTGAACTGACCTAGGTAACCTCATCCACTAATTTAGCAAACAGTCAAAAGCTACTGCTAAATTAAGTCCTACGTCAACAGTTAACGTCTACTGTAACTTTAATGGTCAACGTCAAAATAAGAACTGTAATTCCAACACAAAAAGTCCCACAAACCTTATTTTTCCTACGCTGACAACTTTGCTGTAAATACCTGAAGTTGCTGTGTTAGGTTAGCTGGTGATGTTGTCCCTTCACTAGCACAGGAGGGTGTGAGGAGGAAGCTACGTTAGCTAGCATTAGCCGAGCTACAACAAGTGAAGGGCTGCTATCTGTCGCCGACTGATGACAAATACAGCTCTGTCGGACTGCTGTGGGATCCTGAATATATCAGTAATACACCCCTGTGGCACACAGACCTATTTCACATGACAGACACTAGTTTAATAGCGTTATTTACCGTTACCTTCAGTCTTCCTCAACTCATAGCACTGCAGGAAGATCTAACGTTAGCTTCAGGAACTGCTGCGTTCATGACAAGTGGAAATAGCGGAAAAGCAAAATGTCTTAACACAAGCGTGGCAGATACATAACCAAAAAAGAGGCATACGTGGGGCGATGTGTCAGTAAATGAATACAAAAGAAGAGCACACAACCAACTCTTGTAAAAACGTTTATACAAGTTTGGTGTGCGCTTTTCATCTTCGTTCTATCATGTGCGAGAATCACCAATAACTTGTAATTAACGAGGAGCAGTGAAAGCAGCACGGGATCGACCTTCCAGAGCAGCAGAAACAAAACATCACTCTTCCTCCTGCACCAACAGCTGCCCAGAGCCAGGGACAGACTTTGTCAGGCATGAGGAAGTCAAAGGCAATATTCCCAAATCATAAGGGCATGGTCGATTGTGACAGAATGCACAAACATGCATAAACTTTTCTTGCTTTCTCACACTTTAACAGCAAAATCAGTGTCAGTGCAGTTTTTGTAGCTATGATGTACATAACAGGGAGTATGGTTGTTTTTATATGTACCACCTAAAATACATTGTTTTGGATTCAAGACTAAAAGGGCCAGGGATGACAATATGCTCACTCAACTCCCGACTACAAAAAGCCACATGCTCCAGGCAACATCTTCCTACTCCTACAGTCCAGAGCTGACACACTACCTGAGACTATTTTGATGCTGACATCAGATCTGACTTTAAAACTCTCTTTGTGCCTCGAGCTGCAAAATCTGAACTTTCACAGTCTATTCAACCCGTCAACCTGAAACTTACCTTGACACTGACTCCTGTCAAGGCCTACATAACTCAGTTCTAACAAATACAATGAAATGTAGTTATCTGTGCTGGTTTCATAGAATAAAGTGACATCTACTGCTGTTTGTCTATAAATCATTTAACTCAAGAGAGATTTTTTGTAATCTGAAAACTGTCTTAACTTTTTAAAACCCATTTTTGACCAGGTAAATCCTGTTGATCATCACGGAAGACCTGGGCAAGACAGCAGCATACAGACAAGCTGCAGCCAAGCAACAACACAATAAAAAACATAAAAGATATACAAGATATACATTATAACTGTTCTAAAAATCAGTGGTTTCCAACTGGTCCAACCACAGGGTCCAGATTCCTCTTTGGTCATTAGTTCAAGGTCCACACAGTCTAATAAATTCAGCATCATACCTGCTTTTGGCCATGTCAGCTAGTTTGTTGTCTCTAATAAGTAGCTGTCCAGTAGTCACTCACTCTACAGCAGGAAACAGCACTTCAAAATGAAAGCTCTGTGCCATAAATTCACTGTACTTCAAAGTAAAGTGTCTGTTTTACAAACTTGACACCTTCGTGAGTCACTTGCGGCCCATTCAGAATGGACCTGTGACTCACTTTTGGACCGCAACCCACCAATTGGGAACCACTGCTATAAAATATTAGTGAACAATTTAGCATCTGTTAGTAAATGTTTCAATTCATAAACCCTTTGTAAGGAGTAAATTATTGAGAGGTGTGATTGAAACATTAGGCTATGTTATTCACTGCCTTTAACTGAACCGTGCACCATGTATTATGTATTTATTTAGGGTTTTTTTCTATTGTTTTGGTTTAAAATTTTTGCTGTCCATTTCATTTGTGTTGAAATGTTTCATGCTGTATAACCTTTTTTAAGTTTATTTAATATTGTGCATTATGTTCAATACTTTAAATTGTCTCTGTATACAAACTGTGCAACACAAATAAACTTGCTTAAAGTAGTATGCTAAATGTAGACTCACAAGTCAGTCTTTAGACGCTTTGCTTATCAGAAGGCGGAGATCTCTGATTGTCTGGTGGCGAGACCATGCTAAATGTAACTCTCATATGTAGCCATCTTGTTCATTAAGTTTGTACCCCCTCCTATTACTGTGATTAACATGGAAACAACATATTGTCTATATTACAAGAAAAATGTCAGTCAGTAGCAATCCTATATAGTATGAAGTCAACTGTAAGGCCTTGTATATTTTATTTATTTAACCTTTATTTAACCAGAAAAACCTCTTGAGATTAAAAATCTTTTTTTCAAGACTGTCCTGGCCGAGACAGGCAGCAATATAAGTTATAGACAGACAAATAATGTAGAATAATACAGCTCTAAAACAAGCAATATAAAACACAAAATAAGATTACTACAAAGAAAAGCCAAAAAGTATGATAATGTATACTAGAGGTCAACCACAAAAATGCAAAAAACAGCAACTACACATGATTACAAAGACCAGCTAAGACACACCGTGACATAAGCACATAGAAGATTGTGTACAAAAATCCTGCAACAGTGCTTTGAAACGGCCGAGAGGAACCAAAGAGTGCAAATCCAAGTCTCCCCTCTGCAGAAGATTCCACATATAAGGAGCTGCATACATAAATACTCTCTTACCAAACTCTGCACGTACCCTTGGTACAGACAATAAAAACATGTTATATATAATGAATATAATTTATTGTTCACTTATTCTTCCTTATCATGTGGAATTGTGGGGTTGGCCTTTAAAATGATTACAAATTCAATAGCCTTACAACAAAAACAAGCTATGTGTATTATTAATAAGGCTGGTTATGATCACACTAATGTGTTGTTTTTTTAATGATTTGGTTTATCATAAAATAATGCAGATAATGTTCAGAGCAGAAATAAAGTCACTCCAGACTGTGTAAGTTATTATTATTTTTATTATTTTTTAAATTTTGCACAGGAGAGCAAATACAATTTGACATGTATTTGTAAATTTACTGTACAAAAAGCCAAAAAAGATTGTAAAGATATGTGTTTCTATTGTTTGGGTTAAACTGTGTAACAATGCCATTATTCAAATTAAAAAATATGTAAATTATTTATGGTTTAAAAAAGGATAAAAAAAGCTATTTTTGAGGGATACAAGTCTGAATTATTATTTTTTTCTTACTCATGAGCCTTTTCAGTCACTATTTTGTTTATACTATTTGTATTGTTTATAGTTATTTGTTTATACATTGTATTATTTATGAATAAACCACACTGAGCCTGCAGCTGATATTCTTCTCCCTCACACCAGGCCTGCCAAACATCTTTTTATTTTTGTGTAATATTTGCATAGTAGTTTATTTATCAGGCAGCCAATCACAGATCAGATTGTGTAATTATCCTCTTATTTTCAGCAGTGTACAGAATCAGAGAGGGGGCGGGGCTTGTTGGAATATTCCTGCTCTCTGATTGGTCAGTTCAGGCCAGCAACAAATCCCGTTTTTTTCCCGGGGCCGTGGTCCTGCCCGGGCGGGTAAAGGCAGCGGATGAGGAGGGAGGGGGGGTGTATGTGCGTAAAGAAAAGACCTTACGTCACGTGACCGCCTCTTACTCCCAAACCCATCATTTGAGGAATAACATATATGTGTTATAGCAGCGCGCGGCCGTTTCCTCTGATGCGTTCAAAGGCAGATTGAATCATAGGATGCTATTTAAACGAACGGAGGGATTTTAGCCACATTCACGGACTAAACTGGAGGTAAGGCGTTTTAATCACTGCACGTTCATTCATTACCGGAGGAGGGACATTAATGTATTAAAATAAGCTTCAGTAAAGCCTCGATATCTGCATCCTGGGTGGGTTATTGTGAGAAGTGTCTGGGCTTGACCTGCTCCGTCCGGATGGAGAGGAAGCACCGATGCACCGTGTCGCACAGGCTGAAGGACGCTTCTCCATCGCCTGTGATCACGATGCACTGTGCCCTACTGCAGCATCACTGCCATCCGCCGACAGAAACACACATAGAGGACAGTTTTAGCATCATTATGAACAAAAATCCACCAGGATCAGCTTGATTTTCTGAGCTGAGATGGCTTTAATTTGAGGCAGAAAGATGCCCTTCAGAGCTGCACTCATCCACCATCATTGCATGCATTGAAATGTGGCTCACAGACACATTCAGATATAATGTGGAAGGTGGTTGATATATCCTATAGCTATACAAACATCTCTATCAGCTATAGTCCAATCTGTGGACTCCACAGGCCTGTAAACGCCTAATTTGCGCCCATAGGGTATGAATACATTTTAGGAATCGCGACAAGGCCACAGTTTCCCACCGCGCGGATCACACAGCTGTAATGTGTGGTCAAGAAAACATGTTTGTCTCTGTCGATTTAATGAATGATGCAGCATTGTGGGTGGATGCACTGGACGGGCTGGGCACCACCTCTGATCAAATCATACAGGGATTTAAAGTCTTTGATTCCAGTGAAGTGTGTGAATGCATGGACAGGAAGGCCTGTGGAGGACTGTGGCCCTGTAGACCACCACAAGGAGAGCAGTGTGAGTGAGTGATGTTGCATTTCATAAAACAGCTCTGCTCCTTCCCCTGCAGTTTGGTGTAAAAGGCAGCTGAGATTGGACTTTGTGTGCCTGTTTGCAAGTGGAGGAAAATACTGAGTGGTCATCATGGCAGGTAAGCCAACTACACAGTGTGCGTGTGATTTTGGAGTCCATGCACAGCCCCTTTACAAAGGCTAAATTGTAATCCTTCATGCAGCTGTCTTGATTTCTTTATGTATTTGGTGTGTGGGCAGCTGCGTTGAACTGTGTCTTTGTGTCCTAGAAAACAACTTCCCTCCCCTGCCTCGGTTCATCCCCCTCAAGCCATGTTTTTACCAAGACTTCAATGAGATCCCAGACCAGTGTCGCACCATGTGCAAGAGGCTCTACTACCTCTGGATCTGTGAGTGTACCTGCTTTAAAAGTTTGTGCATTGACTGTTGAGTTGCAGTATCGCATGTACATTTACAACATCTTTAAGTACAACTCAAGTTTCAGTGTGGATTGTTTCCTGCATCATGGTATAAGCTGTTAACATGTCCATAGCTTCTGTGTTTCCATGCCGTGTCACTTTGTTTTACCCAAAACATCATGAGAGAGACAGACATCAGAGGCACTCCAGTATAGCTGTGAGACCAGATTGACCGGTCTCACTGTCAGGTTCCCCGTTTCTTGTACATTTTCATGCACAGATTGAAATATTGTGTCTATGTTTGCTTGACACGTTTGCTTTTTGCTCTTCACAAATCTAAAACAGGACCTGAGGTTAGTTTTGATCAAGTTGATCGGCAGAAAATGACTTTTTAAAGATTACTTTTGGGGGCTTTTAATGCCTGTATTAGTACAGATAGCTGGAGAGTGACAGGAAAGTGGGTAGAGGGAGGGGATGACATTGAATTCAAATCCTGGCTGCTGCTAAGGACTCAGCTTATAGTGGGTGTAGGCTCTACCAGGTAAGCTAGAGCAGTGGTTCTCAACCAGGAGTCCAGAGACCCTCGGGGAGTCCCAGGAGGTCCTGAGAAAAATGAGGAATAGTTTATTTTCACTCTTTAATATACAATAGAAGTGAGCCTAATGTGTGTTAGGGTCATGACTCATGAGTGACTGGTGAAAGGTGGCTGGGCTCAGCCTTAGAGATAGGGTAAGGAGCTCGGACATGCGGAGGGAGCTCGGAGTAGAGCCGCTGCTCCTTCGTGTCGAAAGGGGTCAGTTGAGGTGGTTTGGGCATCTGATCAGGATGCCACCTGGGCGCCTCCTGTAAGAGGTGTTCCTGGCACGTCCCACTGGTAGGAGGCCCTGAGGTAGACCCAGAATATGCTGGAGGGATTACATATCTTATCTGGCTTGGGTAGCCTACACCTCGGGGTCCCCCAGGAGGAGCTGGAAAGCGTTGCAGGGGAGAGGGACATCTGGGGTGCTTTGCTCGGCCTGCTGCCCCCGCGACCTGGCTTCGTATAAGCAGTTGAAAATGGATGTATGGAGTAACTTTTCTGATCATAGGTTTCACTTCCTCCACTGTTATCTCCTCAACTGTAGATGACCACTCTAGACTGAATCACCGTGACGTTACGCTAACACTTCCTTGTGGACAGCCGGCATTTGTTTTGAATTGCGGACATATGTGAAATTGGCAAACTTGTTTATTTCTGTTGTAATTTGAGCTGTAACTGTAACGTTTTTAGATATATAGTTAAACAAGGTGGTTTGACCCATCTGATGGTTCTGCTGTGCCTTCTGTGTTGCTTTGCTACTGTCTTTCATAAACCAAACCTACCGGCACGGAAGCTAAGCGATGGAGGCCAGCTGCTGTGGACGGGGGCTACAGTTAAACATAATTTAGTCACCTAAAAAGACTCACCTACAAAAATCCATATTAGGTTTAGTAAGTGCTTTATTTGGAATATTTTCATTGCTTTACCTCACAAATGAACTCATAGAGGCAGCGGTAGACCAGCACATCCTGAGTTCTGATATGGCTGTTTTTGTCAATGGAGTCTGGTGGCTTTGAGATAATTGGGGAAATCGCTGTCTGACAGCAAGGTAAAGCAGTGGAAATATTCTAAGTATAGCGTACACTTAAAGTCATAATGATTTTTTTTTGGTCAGCCTTTTTTTAAGCAGGCTGAAAACTAATCAGTTGAAGTGTTTGCTCAGCGCCATTTCGTTTTATGTGCGTGATTGGGAGGTTTTCTACCTGGAAGATGTCTAACACCCAAATCTTTTCAGATGGAGCTCCCTGAAGCAAAATCTTATCAAATGGGGGTCTGTGACCTAATGTGTATCACTTTTACACAGAAAGGGTTGAGAGCCACTGAGGTTGCCGTAAAAATAATTGTTTTTAAGTATTTTCAAGCAAAATGGTGAAATCTCCGTCTTCAGCTTCGTAAATGTGAGGATTTGCTTTTTTTTTCTTGGTTGGAAATCATTAAAGATTGAATATCTTTGAGTTTAGGTTTGTTGGTCGGACAAAACAAGATATCTCTAGACATCTCGGGCTCTTGGAAACTTTTTTATCACAATTCTTTGTTTTTAAATAGACCAACGACTTATCTGTTCGTCCAGAAAATAATTGGGGAATTATTCAGTTGCAAAAGGATTAATTGGTTAGCTGGGTCCAGAATTTGGAATCCACTCACTACACAGAGTTGACCGATTCATTTGGCATGGTGACATGAAACAGCAGGTTTTTTTGGTTAAAATAAAACATAACTAATGAGTGCCACTGAGAGACTATGCCAAGCCAATCAGGGCCATGGACGGGACTAACACCGTTGTCAAGCTGATGTCAAACGTTGTCAAGGGGTGCGGCAGAACTAATGAGGATTAATAACAACAATGGCGAGTGCTATAAATATGTTACATGCTGCTATCGAGGCTGCTCTAAATTGCCATGTCTTCTCAATATTGGCTGACATCAATGATTGTTTTACTTTCCTCCACTACACTCTTAAAAGCTCTGGCAAAACATGTATGTTGGCATGGCTACACATCAGTGTGGATATAAAACGGTATTGGATTCAGGTGGTTATATTGGTCTGTAGTGTTTGGTTTGGGAGAATTGTATCCCCTTCCCCTCGGGAAATCAGTTGGAGTGGACGTAATGTCAGACAGAAGATGGATTGAGTTTACAATTCTGATACAAGGCAAAGTCATTAGCTGTGTTACACCAAATCCTGCGACCCGTCGGAATCTGTGACCCAAACCAGTAAGTGAGTCTGGTACTGGGTGACAGAATCTGATGGGTCACAGATTTAGGTGTTACAGTCGCAGCTCCAGTGATAACAGTACAATCAAACTGTAATATTCACATGTGCATCATGGTGTCTTTTTCATTACTTTATAGGTTTTTCCATTTGAAAACAAGAATGTAAGTCTGGTGAAGAAGTAGATTAGTTTACACAAGATGTTTGGTACCTGTAGAGTAGAAACTGTGTGCTGTGTGTGCTAAATAAATTGTAGCTCCAGTCTTATAGCTCTAATATAGAACAGAGAATCTGGTGTTTGGTCGTTGCAGAGATTCATAGTGATTCAATCCTGCTGAATTATGAGTAATGCGGCCTGTGGGATTTTCACCACGGAGGCTTTTGTCTTCAGTCTGTCATGTTTTGGTCATCCTCGCTCCTGCTCTGTGCTGTTGACAGTGAATAGTGCAACACTGGCCGTTAATCTGATTGGCTGTCTGGCGTGGATGTGTGGAGGTGGCGGAGCGACCAACTTCGGCATGGCCATCCTGTGGCTCATCCTCTTCACCCCCTGCTCCTACGTGTGCTGGTTCAGGCCCATCTATAAGGCCTTCAAGTGAGCACTCTGAGCTTACTCAACATTTTGTACCTGCTGCCGTTCTGCTGAATCACATCGTTCCTGACATTTATTACTCTCCCCGTGCAGGACCGACAGCTCTTTCAACTTTATGGCTTTCTTCTTCGTCTTCATGGCCCAGGTGGTGATCAGTATTATCCAGACTGTTGGCATTCCAGGCTGGGGAGTATGGTAAGAGGCCTGAATGGATGATAATCAAACACAGATATCTGATATGTTTGATGTGAAGTGTAAATACAGATGGGTGACAAAGTAAAGAAGAAAAATAACATGAAGTTGTTTGCACAAGTTGTTGCTCTTCTAAAATATACTCGCGTGGTGGTGGTCCACCTCATTTTCATACCGTTCAAACAATTCAGTGATCTCTGCATCCAAGTATTTGTCTTTAGTAAGTTTCTCCACTTCTTTTATTTCTCCTTAAATTTGTCACCCAGTCTGTACCCAAGATGAAGAGTTTAAAGCAAAAATACTTAACATTTTCCATCACCTCTGTGTGCTCTACCATAACCGGCACTAAACAGAAGGTATTTTTTACACAGCACAGTTCACTTAAAGGTGTGAATAGGTTAGTCCGCAGGCTTTCTGTTTGCCAGAACCAGGGCCATAATCAACTGCCCCCCTCCCAGGTTCTCCATCCCTGTTGAGCACTCTGTTTCCGTCCTCACAGCGTGCTGCGGTCGGATGGTGGATTGGCACACTGTTAGGATACAGTGAAGGAAGCCTGTGTTACACTCATATTACATTCTAGCTTGCCACTTTTAAATACATTTGAAGGGGAAGAAATAGAGAGAACAGTGTTTGACATTAGCCCTTTTCACACAGAGATCGTGGTAAGGCCGCTACAAAGTCCCTTCTTTATGCAACCTTTGCATTTTTACACAGAACCAAACGATGGCAGCATCATTCTGCTCCCGTGTGTGATTGCAAACAGCATCGTGGCCTTCTGGAATCAAAAGAGGCCTGATGGGCATGACATGTAACACAACAGCATCAGCCTCCAGTGTGACATAAAACATAAGCATCGGCGGCGCTTTCTAAACAATAACAGTGGCATTAAAATGTCGATAACAATCATTTACCATCCCTGTTATATGGCGGCTGACCTGGTCCTCTGCTCAGAGGGCATGGAACTCATTGTTTTCCCTATTTGCAGACAATTACGGCCGGTGTTCTTCTTTGAGTTAGCCACTAACTGCTAACAGCTGCTTTTTAAATCTCCCACTGTGGGTTGCACACATAACATGTTGTCATATATCCTGTTTATACAGACACAGTTTTGGCGAGACCACTTTGTGCCCTCTTTCCGCGATCGTACCTTATATACAGAACAGCGAGGCGACATAACAGCGTGATATTCCCGCACTGAACAGGCAGTTTTAAAGGGGCTATTGATTGTACCTACCCACAGCAGTCAAGCAACGGTGTCTGCTAGGGTATGGAAACACCATTTGGATAAACCACAAGCACAACTCTAGTACACTGTAACATTAGAACCAGTAGTAATAATAATGGCAAGTTTATTAAGTTTATTTATGATTCTGATTACATTTGGTAATGATTATTTCAGACCTTGGTGCGTGGTTGCCTGTCATAGCCATTTTTTAATAATATATTGGGGAGGGACATTTTCAGCATATTTGAATATTGGAAGAGATGTTTTCCCCCTTAATATACTACTGTTTAGGTCAGAACAATGTGGTTCACATAGGATGGAGACAAAACCTCTACATAAATTTCAAGAACAGTTATCAGCTGCTTACCTTTAGAAAAAGCCCTCAAATTGTGTCCCATATTAACTTAAAGGTATACTATGCAGGATTGTGGGTTACTGTGTGTAAACACGCTCACCAGCGAAAGTGAAAGTAAAACCCAACTCCAGATTCACTCTCGTTTGGCATTTCACCTCGCTATATTAGGGTTTTCTTGGCGTTGTGTTTCATGGATGCCAGCTGCTTACGGGTCTCTGCAGAAAAATACACTGCCACACACTTCTACTGGGTCTTAAGTGATGATTGATTACTTCTGTACGAGTCTATACATTGTTTTCAGGAAATCCTGCATAGTATGTATCTTTAAAGGAGATGTTTTTAAGTCATACACTGTGGCCCCTCCTCAGACAATATTGAGACCCTGCATTTGTTCACCTTTTGGTAAATTGACACCACTAAAATTACGCCGACTTTGCTATTAGCGGCCCCTGTTTGCAGTGTGCCCCTGGATGTACAGACTACTATCACATATGGGGAGCATTTCTTTTTCTATTACTCTTGAGCAGGTTTTTGCATGTTCATTTTTCAATGGAGAGATAACGCTATCCTTGGGAAGTCTATCATATCTGAGTGTTAAGATTGACTGTGCTCTGACTCTGAGGATGAGTGCGAGTTTGGATGCAAATTGCGGCAATGCGATGCTAAGGATTTAAAGTAACTTAATTGCACCGACATGCACCTGCCTCTTTTACCTCACTTCCCTCTCTCTCTCTCGCACCCCCCTGGGGAGATGTGCAGCACAGTTTGAAACCCTTGGCTTTAAACCAGTGACGACACAAATTTGCATTGTCACAGATCATGAGTGCCATAGCTTTGAAATGTTACTCTTTTCTTGTTTCCATTAGTGGTTGGCTGGCTACCATCACTTTCTTCAGCACCAACATCGGCTCAGCTGTGGTCATGCTGATTCCCACCATCATGTTTACTGCGGTGGCTGTACTCTCCTTCATCGCCCTCACAAAGGTGACCCAGACGTTTCCACATTCTTCTTTCAGAAAATAAACACTCTGAACTGTTTTAGCTGTTTCTACAGAAATATATTGTGGGCATATGTTTGGTTAAGAGGCTCTTATAAGTCTAAAACTTAACTTCACCTCTCGTTTGGTGAAGTCGACAAATGTAAACTACAATGATACTATTACACATTACATTTGTTTTTATGTTCATGTAGCTTAGGTGCAGCGCCTATTCAAGTTGACTGGCAAACTCAGATTTCTCAGAAAGCTCTTATTTATCTGACTTGGCATTTAATAATGTGGAAGCAACTGTAACCTGAACCAACATGGAGGCTTGACATCAGCCAGAGACCATTGATCAGTGTAATTAAATCCAGATTTTATGGATATGATGTTATATTGTCAGTGCACAATATTTTAATCCTTACACGATTAACTCTACAGTCAAAATACTACAACATAACTGTCTTGATGATATCAACGCTTACAAGTTGTTAACATGGGAATCTTTACCATCCATCCCATATGACCTGACCATGATGAACGCAGTCACTGAGTAAAGTATAGAGTGCTCAAATCACAGATGGGACCAAGCAAAGGCTGATAACGTCTGTCACCCTGCTGGTGGCCGCCCACAAAGATACTGTGTGTGGGTGTAGTGATACGAAAAATTCATGCCACCTGAGGAGCACTAATGTAGTTATATCACTGCAGAAAGATGAATTAAAAAAAAGTGTTTTAATTTCAATTTGACTTTAATACTGTAGTCTTTTTTTCCTTAATCTTCTTGATTTCTTTTAAAAACATGAGAAGAAGGCAATCGGCAATGAAAGAAGAAATAACCCCAAAAATATTTAAGAAATTAGTAAAAAAAAAAATAAATAAATAAAAACAAAGTAGGAAATGACCTGGAAGTAGTGCTTAAAAAATATTTTAAAATTCTGTAACATAATTTTAAAATGTAATAATAATGATAATAAACTTATTTTTTCTCAGGTTTCAAATATTTAAAAACTTGTGAAAGCTGGAGGAAAGGCACAGGAAAAGTGATGTCCCTCCAGGTTTTTTAAAGGGTTAAAGGCAATGATAATAGTAAAATGCCTCATAAGTTACCACTTCCTTTTTTTCCAGGTTCATAACTTCTACCGTGGCAGTGGTGGCAGCTTGGGTAAGGCCCAAGAGGAGTGGGCCACTGGTGCCTGGAAGAACCCCCACGTTCAGCAGGCAGCCCAGCAGGCGGCCATGGGAGCCGCGCAGGGAGCCATGCAACAGAACGAATACTCAGCAGCTCCCACCTACAACTACGACGACCCAATGTAGGGCAGAGGAGAGGGCCAGGCTGCCGAGTGGGGGAGATAAAAAGGGATCAATTAAGAACACAATTCAGAATTAGGTGCCCTTCATTGTAACACTGTACAAGCTGAATCCAACCAGAACAACGTAGAGAAAAGTCCTGTTTTTGGTGGAAGTGTACTCTTGTTGAATTCTGACTCGTGGGAGTTATTAATTTAAGTCACATTTAAATCAACAGCCAGTTATTTAAGGTTTTTAATCTCTTATGCTGCTCAATTTTAGCCGATCAATGTGTGTGTTGCTTTCTAACGGAGACACATAACAGCTCAAACCAGTCCCCTGAGCTTCATCAGTTTATTCAGGTAGGTTCATCTGTGGTCAGCGACTTCTCTGCCTCTGCCTCGGTCACACTTTGAAAACATCTTTAATTACTTTTAATGTGTTTTTGATGTATTGCAGTAACTACATTGTCAAGAGTGTTTACTTTCATTAGCCTTGAAGGTCACCAAACACAATTGCCCCTCCATTGATGCACTGTAGCTGCTTGTTTCAGTTTGGGAAATATGCTCATTTGCTTTCTGCTGAGAGCTGGATGAGAAGAGCCATTACTTTAATGTCTGTACAGTAAATATGAAGCTACTGCTAGCAGCTGGTTAGCTTAGCTTGGCAAAAATACTGAAAACAAGGGAAAACAGTTAGCCTGGCTCTGTAACAAAGCTAGTTTCCATCTGCTTTCAGTTTTCTGTGCTAAGCTAAGCTAACCACCGGCTTACGATAGCTTCATATTAAATGTACTGCTAGCAGATGCTTAGCTTAGCTTAGCTTAGCAAAAAGACTGGAAACAGGGGAAGACGGCCTGGCTCCATAACAAAGCTAACAAAACCCACCTACAGCACCTCTAAACTCACTAATAAACACATAATAACTTAATGGACAGAGCTAGACTAGCAGTTTCCCCCTGCTTTTTCAGTTTTATGTGCTAAGCTAACTTCCTATTAACTGTATAGCTACCAGCTGGTTAGCTTTACTTAGCAAAAAAAATGTTAACAGGGGAAAACAGTTAGCCAACAAAACCCACCTACAGCACCTCTAAACTCACTGATAAACACACAATATCTTGTCGGACAGTTCCCCCCCTGCGTTCAGTTTTCTGTGCTAAGCTAGGCTAACCAGTGGCTAACGGTAGCTTCATATTAACTGTATGGCTAGCAGCTGCTTCGCTTAGCTTAGAAAAAAAAAACTGGAAACACATAATACACAGTCCTAGGCTCGCAGTTTCCCCCTGCTTTCAGGTTTTTTGTGCTAAGCTAAGCTAACAAGCAGCTAGCCATAGCTTCATATTAGCTGTACAGACATGATAGCGGTATCAATCTTTTTTTTTTCTTTCTTTTTTTTTTTTTTTTACAAGTTTAGGGTATAACTAAACTGTAATGCTGTGTTCACGTGAAATCAGGGTGATAGTAGACAGCAAACCGGATATTTTAGTGGATGGCAGCAGGACGTTAAAATTAGCAGGGTGTCTACTGGTCCTTAAAAGTCTTAAATTCAATATTACAACAATAAAACAAGGCCTTAAAAGTCATTAAACAGTATTAAATTTTATTTTGTGAGGTCTTAACTACTACATACTTTTTATCTAATTTCATTTATCCATTTTTTATTTCTTCTTGTGAATATGAGTGGAGCATTTCTATGTAAAAGTTCACATTTTTAATATTACAAATCTTTAACAAAATATAATACTGAAAAAATATACCTAAAAAATCTGTCCTGAATTTGGTTAAAAGGTGTTAAAAGGTGGCATCACCATTGCAACATATTGTCATAGATGTTTCGTGTTGTCCAGATGCTGTTTTCCGTCTGCCATCTACTGTCTGCTAATTCCTTGTGAATGCAGCATAAGTTATATTTTTAGCAGCCTAGTATCCTTTTAATACTGGCCAATAATTTTCTTACTTTGGTACTTTTTGTTGAGAAAGAAAACGTTTAACCTGACCCAAAACTCCATAACAGAATCCTAAATAAAATGAAATTTTAAGGGAAGATGAATAAAAATGTAATTGGGCACATGACTGAAATCAGATGGCACAAAATTTATGAAGAAAGTAATTTTCCCAACCCAAAAACTTTTAAATCCCAGAGAAAATATTCTAAAATTTATGTTTTGGTGACCTGATAGTTTATTTTAACCGATGAGAAGTTGCTCTACATCAGTGAACCTCTCAGTTTAATTTTTTTATTTTTATTATTATTATTTTTTACATTCTCAGGAAAGGTGTGACAGCTGGTTTTAAATTCTTCCTGTAAAAGCCCTTAAAGTGTTAACATGTCTGGCTTTTGTCTCCTTTTAATTTCCATCATTCAACCATCCGGGGTGTTTGGTTTCATCATCGCACACTGGTTTTGTGTTCAGCGGGTTGATTTCGGTGAAATTAATTATTATGACATATTAAAGTGAAGCACATGCAGGATTAGGATTGCAGTTCATTGGATAAAACATTCCAAATCAACGTTGTACAGGTTAAAAGAAAACCAAAACACTTGCAGGTTGGACACACAGTAAATATTAATAATCATTGTCGTAGGTGGTCATAGCATTGTATGAAGTGATGGATGTTTTCACCCCTTTGGCAAATTTTCCCAATTTACCCCTCCATGTAAATGCTTTAAATGACTACTTGTTTCTGAAGCTCTGGATTTCAGGCCTTAGTGTGTCATTTCGTGGCTGTTGGTGTTTAATCTATGAGTAGGTGTAATATGATATTTATATAAAAGAAAATATAAAATTCAAGCCAATTATTTCTGTATGAGGTGAAACTGAGAGAGAGGATAATTGCGTGTGGCCACTCGGTCAGAGACAGCGTCATGCTGAATTCAGTGTCTCTCAAGTCTTCTTTGAAAAACGTCTTCAAGATTCAGTAGGTGGTTATTACAGTAATACAGTATTAGACTTGAAACAGATGTGAAGATTCGTGTCTGAATGCTCGTTATTTCAAAACCTGTGAGTCGTCTTGTCTGATTGTGATGACGTGGTATTCAGTAGGCTGTTTGTTGTTTTAATTTTCAGTTGTTGTTTTTTGTACCGACCTTTTGTTTTCTCGTGTGTGTATTTTGGATGATGTGTGGATGAGTCTGAAGCACATGTTCCTTGTGTCTTTCCATGGCTGTGGGAAATTTGAGATTTTTTTTTAATTATAATTTTTGAAAAAAAACTTTAGATAATGTTTTGCACTGGGTTACCTGTCGACGTCAGTGCAAACTTAAGTCACAGTGGATCACAGTGGAGCAATACCAACATTAGTATGGTAGATTAAGCAGGGTCCTGTTGTGCAGGCCTGAAATATAGACGTAATGACCGTAACATAAACTGTTACGAAATGAACAAGGAGCCTGTTTTCAAGTTGGACACCACTAGTATAATTGTACAACTGCATAACATTCTCACCAGCAGATGCACATACAGTAGTTATGAAGTATAACCCTGTAAACCGTAACCATCCACACGCTCATCTGTTGCACAAAGTTTAGCTGATCTGTTCTATAAATTAAGTGTGAAGTCTGCAGAGGTGAACAAACAAGCTACTTTTCTCTGTGCGTAGGTGAATTTTGGATCTGTTTTTTTTTTCTTTTTTGCCATATGTACATACAACACAGTTAATGTGACTCTGGAAACTACAGCTGTATAGTAATCGTGCAGCAGGAACTGCAGTGCATTGGGTACTAAGACTCTGCATTTCATCTTAATGTATCAAAGCTTCGGAAAGCCATCTCCCATCAACTCCCCCACGTTCCCACATGTACTGTATGTTGTTTGATATGTATTATCATGTACTATATCATAACTAGATATAAATATATAATTACTTGAGGTGAGGTAAATATTTGCCATGGATAAACACATTCAATAGAAACATGCTCTAATTAGGTGAATGAAATGTTTGAGGAGGCTGTGTCTCCATGAGTGGAGTAAATGAGGAATACATTTTTGTGTATTACTTTTGTATTATTTGGTCTTACCCTAATAGATATTAAACAGTTCTTGTTGCATCTTGTTTTGTTATTTGATGAGTTTGCACACTGGTCCCACACTGCTGAAGATGTAGAAGAAACATGGATCTTTTTTTTAAGTTTGAAAGACTGGAAAGAAAAAAAACACACTAAAAAACAGCTGCCACAAACTTTAGGTCTACACCCTCCTATCCATAAAATGCCCTCCAACAAAAAGTGAATTATTTATTGCGTCCTTAAAACTCGCTTTAAATCAAAGTTATTGTGAGCTGCTCTGAACAGAGTTGCTCCTGTGATGAATACTGATTTGTTCGTAAAGTGTTGAACGACGTCAGCAACAATGAAAAGCTTAGACCTTTAGACCTTTTAAAGATAATTTTTAACCAAGTTTAAGCCTGATTTTTGGACATATAATCTTTTTCTTGTGAAGGCATTGCAGGTAAGTTATTAAGACAAGTAGTATACTGTAAACTTCAGTTATTATCCTGGCTATTATTTGCTTAAATCACTGAACTCAACGGGCGTCTATGTGGGACAGGCCTTTAATTCCTTTCACACAAACTTTTTCTCAGCAAAGATGAGAGAATACAATAAAAAAGTTTATTTAAACCAGTATGAATATTACTTGTATAAAAATTAGGTTTCCATTAACATATCAATTATGAATCACTCATTTAATCTGGCTCCGAGAGACAGCACTTCAGAGTTACGACACTCATCTTATAACTTTCAGCATACTGACACAACACCACCTTATCCTGTTAAAACAATACTCATAACTTGGATTAATTTCTATGAAAAACCCTCTTGATTATTTTGATGGAATATGAAGGAAAATCAATGTATGGACACATAGTCTGACTAAATGACCACTTCAGAGGTGACGTGGGGAGTCACCACTTTTTTTTCCTCGTTTATCAGGCAGGTAAATCTCAATGAATTACTGTCTTCTCTGGTGCTCATACATTAGTTTCAATAAAACTTAATGATAGAATTGTAGAGAATCTAAGTGAGCTAACAATATGTAGCATCTCCATATTGACAGAAGTTTAACATTTATATCTGTGTGGGCCACTGAAGCAGCTAACTTATGTTAGGTCAAGTAAGTAGGCAACAACCTGTTTAATATTAAAAAACATAAAAAAAACGTATAGAAAAAATGAACTGCTTGGCAACCAGACCAGGCGTCTCACTAAGACAGGCCTTTATTTGTCAAAATGTGTAGCCACACCAGGCTAGTAAGAGTTTTCTGGTATGTGTGGTCCCATGCATTTAATGTAAAAATATGGTAATTAGAGTGAGTTAGACTAATCTACATTTTGCCAACAGGTAAATCCAAGTATAAAGTAAAAATACAGTTTTAGGTTCACTGGTGGGTTTAAATATTTAACTACAGAAATGTGGACTTCCATACTGAAGAGCTCGACTCATTTTGACAAAAATAAAATTAAAGATGATTTTTCACATTTTAAGACATTTGAAGACTTTTTAAGGACCTGCAAATCTTCAGTTGAAACCTGAACGAAGAAAGTCTTTGACAAGGATCATCTAGAAAACATTTTCATGCAACACAAATCAGTATGAAAGTTGTATCAGCAGTACATAATTTCATCCATCGCTCGTAACCACTTATCCTGTTAGGGGGAGGAACTGGAGCCTATCCCAGCTGACATTGGGTGAGAGGCGGGGTACACCCTGGACAGGTCACCAGACTATCACAGGGCTGACACATAGAGACAGACAACCATTCACACTCACATTCACACCTACGGCCAATTTAGAGTCACCAATTAACCTGCATGTCTTTGGACTGTGGAAGGAAGCTGGAGTACCCGGAGTACCCACGCTAACAAAGGAAGAACATGCAAACTCCATATAGAAGGAGTACCCACGCTAACAAAGGAAGAACATGCAAACTCCATATAGAAGGGCTCCCCCATCCTGGGTTCGAAGCAGGAACCCTCTTGCTGTGAGGCAACAATGACCACTGCACCACCGTGTCATTTACACATTTAATAAAATATCAATATCAGCTCAATACATCTGCAGTTCATGAAGCAACAGGGAAAAATAATACACACAGAAACCAGTAAAACAGCAATAATCTTAAAATTCTTTATTCATAAACTTGATGCAAGTTTACAAATTACTGTACATGGTCAAAATTTCTTCAAATGGAAAATGAAAAAGAAAAGAAAAACCAAAGCGAGCCAACGGTGCCAGACTTGATCGTGTCTCGTTGGTGCCAGAAAATTAAATCGAGAGACGAGATAAATGAATCCTTTCAACACACAGTCCAGTTAGAGAAGCGTGCAAGTCTATATTCACCACGGCATGACTGTCAAACTCCAATCATCTCTGAATATCAGGTGAAGACACTTTCTGATAACGAGACCTGATGATTCCTCCCCCCCTCGGCTCTATCGGACATGTAACAACAGGATGTGTGTGCTGAGAGGAAAAAATCGTGACTTTAAATTATTTCGCTCAGTGTGTGTTTGTTGTAATTGACCTTTCCCGGGACGTTGTTGTGCAAATATTATTTTATCAGGAATATTTAAAGAAGAAATCAACTCTACTTCAGTACTTGGGAGGAAAACAAAGCATACAATACTACAGTGGGTGTTGATGAGCAGTTACATGAGGTGATCATCATGCTACTGCAATCCTATTAAAATGGCATCTTCCTCTTACATCGCTCGAATTAAAGGAAACATGTGGCCCATATTTTTATAAAGCTCTTTACATTTTCTGTGTCTGACATCAGATCAGTGGGTGAGTCAGCCTAAACGTCAGCGGTACAGAGCGTTAATTAACCCAAGAAAAGAACCCCAAACTCAACATGTACATGTACAGATTCCCCTCATAAGTATTGTTTGTTACCTGAGTTGCCATTCAAACGTACTTTTGCAGACAGTGTTAACAAATAAACTGCAAAAGAGCTGACAGATTGATAGACACAGTGTGTGTCGCTGTAGTATGGGGGAACAGCAGTAGTGAAGATGTACTGTGATGTATATTGCATGGTTACGGTTTCATTGAGTTCCAGGTCAGCTCTGAAGGATCCTTGTTACACACCATAAGTGGCACCCAAAATGTTTGTGCTACATTGCTGTGGCAAAGGAAGCCCTGCAGATGGTGGATGTTTAACTGCTGACTGATAAAAATAAAAAAAAAGACGGGAGGGGATGAATCCAGTTGCATGTGTGACGTCACGTAACAGGGAAGCAGTTTCAACTCCAAACTGGGCAAACCACTACACTCGATGTATGTCAGGAGGAGGTGACATACAGGCATCTGCTAAACTGGGCAAAATGATGAAAACATCACATCCAAACACCCTTTATTTATCGCCTCTGTAAAGCCCAGAGCTTCACAGAGTGACTGAAAAAAGTCCAACTACCTTCTGTACAGGGTTCCCACATATTTTTACTAATGAATTTTCAAAACTTTTCCATAATATTCCATGTCTTTACATAAACTTTGTCTAAATTGGGTAAGCCTACACTGCAATATAGCCATAGATAATTAAATACGCACTTCCCACACATTTGCGGATAAGCCACCTGCTAGCACTTGCTCATGTCTCAGTCAGATATTCCTGCCACTAACTGCCCTCTTATGCTAACAGACCAGACTGGCACATATGGGTACTTGAAGGAACGTCAAGGCAGCGACCATTTGGGGGACAGAAAACCAAAGATGCTGTAGATGCAGATGTAATGTGACGCATTTTGGATCATAATTTTTACATGTTTGTATGGAAGTATTTCTAGTTAAACTAATGTTTGTTTTATGGACATGTTTAATAATTGTCTTGTGATGTTGCCTGAACCTGAGCGTTCACGATACCCTACTACATTGAGGTTGACTGCCGTCATGTCTTTTCCTTCTTCCCACATCACAGTGGAGGAATGACCCCTGCTTATCAGGATGTCTAGACACGTATACACGTCCTGATCAGGATACCTGGTGTTTCAATCAAATATAAATATTGGACTGGATCGCCAGGTATCATTAGGCTGAGTGTTTGTCAATAATCAAACTGTTAATGGCACACTGTTCGATCTATAGGCTGAGATTTAACTGGTGATGACAGCTTGATGCTGCTGTACTGACTGACTGTACTGCAGCAGCGTGGCACTCCCGCTAATGTTAGCTATCCATCAGTAATAACTGTCACTAGCATCATTTAGAGATTTACCGCACTGACAGTGAATATTCACATTTCTATTGAGCCTCAAATCTCAGCGTAAAGCCTTGTTTAACTGGCTACATAACAGCTTTTTGGCATTTTCCTGTTTGTCTTCTCATATGTACTTCTTTCTCCCAAAAGGGGACAAGTCGTTGGTGATGACGGTGTGGTCTATGCATATTATGGGAGACCAGTGATATTTCAACAGCAGCTTAGCACTAGATTTTAAGTTATTAATATGGTGAACATACTTTACATAATGCTAGACGTGTTTTGGGATTTTTATGAACATATTTTAAACAAAAGCCAAAACAATGTATGTTCAAAACTTTTCCAAAACATTCTGGAAAAAGTTTCATACTGTTTCCACAAATTTCATGGCAGTGGGAACCCTGTTTATAACAGTGGCTGAGACAAGGCTCCGGTGCAGTATGCTGTTAACTTTGCACACACATGGCTTCATTTTCAGCATCAAACTAGCCATCAACCTCTACAGCTATAATCAATAGAAACACCAATAGCCAAACTGAGTGCTTGCTGGGCCTTTGTGTTAACAGAATTGAGGCAAAAAGCGCTCTTTAGCTTTGACATTAGACCTGTTAAAACTTCCAAAAATAATGCTGCAACAGTCGTCTTATCATCCTCTGGTGAAAATAAATGTAGGTGTCTTCTTCCAAAGATATGCAACAAACAGATTTGGAGATATTTCATGTCCACTGGCCCTGTGTTATTATCAACCACGGGTGGATTTGTTCACAGACAACAGTTAATCTTAGTTCAACAACACTGCAGCATTTTGATTCTGCTTGGCCCAATATTCTTCGCGCATTTTAAAAAGTAAGAGCTAAAAGATACTGAGTTTGTAGGTCATCTCAACTGATTGTTTATTGAGATGTGATGGGAGGGGGGAAAGTGGCCAATAAAAACAGGTGCTATGACGTGCCACATCAAGAGCTTCAGTATCAATCTTCTGTTAAAATTCCCATTTAAAGAGGGTTAACTGACTGTTTGTGAAGCCCACTTTGTCGAAGCAGCTAAAGAAAAAGCATTTCCCCACATTTAAAGGGAGAAAAGGTTTTTTTTTAAAGACAAATGAGCATATTTAGAAAACAGGACTAGTGATACCCCTCACATCCTCCTCCTCCTCACTAAAACACTGAGGAAAGAAGCAAAGTGATACCAGAATAAAGTCTCTTCCCGGAGCGGGGCGAAGGAATACTTGTCAGATGAGCCAACGAGATGGTTTCCGCAAGAAAGATGATATATCCCCAGTTAAGTCAGAGGGGGGAAAATATTCCAAAGAAAACAAGATACTTTGACCCAAAGACATGTTCCCAGTGCATAGTGGTAGTAGCTCCTTATCCATCCTCTTTAGGTGGTGTGTACCAGCCTGTAGAAACACAAAGAGAAACCCCTTTGCCAATGGATCCATATCACTTTGTGTCTGCTGAGCCCAAACATTTGGAAATATTTACTCACCGTTCTTTTCATGGATCTGCACGAGGGATTTGTACGACTGTTGTGCTCTGGCAAGATTGTACTGGTTCTGAAAAACAAATAATGTTCTGTAAGATGCACAGAATGTCAATCCACATCTCTCTTACCCATAACTCTTACTCGTCATCTTTCTACTAAAAACGGCAAGACGCATATGTAACCTTTAGCCCTCTGAAATATAACACAAGAGACACTTGAAATTATGGGTGCAAATGGGACCTATGATTTAACTTCAGACACTTTACCCATCACTCAATTTCTGTATCAAACTGCTGCACAATTAAAGCCTCAGTATGCTTCAAGTGTGCTGCTTGTTTTATCTTCAAACAGCGCCTGAAACCTCGTCCTACTCCAGCATACTTTTTTTCCCAGACAGCTACTTAGCATGTGTACGACAGCGTGCAACATCGTGAAAGCCTTTGATGAGAAACTGTCCTAAAGCACGTCCGGGTTTCTTCATTTATAGGATTCATCGCCTCTCTCTGACAGCAGGCTCTTTTACCTTGTGGCTATTTGGAACAGCTATAAACACTTTTGCCTTCAGAAATAAAACCCATTCAGTTTATTTTTGCATTTCAGCGCCAACGTTCATCAAATTAAAAAACTCTAATTTGCTGTTATCACTTGGATGATGCATGCTAGAATTTTAAACTGAAAGTGTCTGCTCTGTACAGCAGCAGCAGAGCTGCCACACAGAGCTGACTGCTGTCAGTGTAGATGATCAATCATCAATCAATCAATTTTATTTATAAAGCCCAATATCACTTTTTGCCTCAGAGGGCTTTACAGCATACAACATCCCTCTGTCCTTAGGATCCTCGCAGCGGCAAGGAAAAACTAAAAAAAAAAAAAAAAAAAACCTTTAACGGGAGGAAAAAAAAGATAGCGTGACTGCAGCGAGGTCTAACACAAGCGAGCCGGGACCCTATATACAAGGGAATATTCACGGACCCATGCTACCAACCGGGTGACTTTGACCTGTATGTTGAGGAGACCATAAGGATGATAAAAGAAGAGGGGAGCTTACCCCGTGGAAAAAGAGAGAGATGAAGAGGCGGAAGGAGCCACAAGTCACAACCGAAAATAACAAAAAAACTTCTTATGAAATGTAAGTGCAATCGATGATGCCGGTGTTGTTAACCGGTGGGAAATTTCCTCACCTTGGATTCCCCAGTGGTCGAACAACATGTAATACCACCTTGTTCATTTTAAGCACACTGAGACAAGACTGATGACAACGCTTACCTTATTGGCTCCAAACTGCACCCTGGCTTTTCCTTTAACCAGAGTTGCATTTATCTGCATAATGACAGATTCTATGGAATAGGCACTGCTCCAGCCCTGGAAACACACAAAACCATTAATGCTGCTGCTGTTCAAGTTGACAAACACTGTGTCTAACAATGTATCAAACTCATTTACAAACCTGTTTTGTGAGAAGCTCCATGCACAAGGCCCCTCCTCCTAGAACGTAACTGAAAACAAAAATAAAAAAAATCAGCATAAGTGTGTTTTAGTGTTAAATAATACATGTATTAGAGCAAGCTTGTACATTTGATGAAGAAAGTGTTCGCAAATTTATTGTGCATCAAACTGATTTCAAAATATCTTGCTTTGCCTTGCGGGAGAGATTTTCAAAGAAAGGAAATCTGAATCTAGAAACTGTTGTGCATACAATTTTTGGATGTACTATGATACAAAAAAAGTATCTTCCAGGCTGATTTGTTTATGCCTTTCATTAATAATCAGAACCCTTAAAGGATCTGTGTAATTTGAGGCACACTATGGATTTGATCACAGAGTCAATTCATTGAATGAATTCCCAAAACGTCTTGTTCTCATTTGATAGCCACCTGCACTAATGTATCGCGATGCTTTTATTTACTTTAAGAGTCAGAGATGATCATTTGCATCTGACAGGCTCTGACATCAGGTTGTAAGCAAGCAAAGCGTAGTGTCAACACATCCGCAACAGCTGCCAGCACAACATCTGATGTGAAACCTTTGGCGTTAGTATTTCTAAATTAAGTTATTTCATCCATGATGGAAGAAATATTGTGAGTAAATCTCTCCCAACAAAGTTTAAAACAGTGGCTCCAAACTGGTGGGTTGCAGGTCCATTCTGAATGGATCACAAGTGACTCGTGAATGTGTCAAGTTTGTAAAAAACACTTCGTTTTGAAGTACAGTGAATTTCAGGCACAGACCTTTGATTTTAAAGTGCCGTTTGCTCCTGTAGACTGAGTGATGAGTGACTAACGGACAGCTACTTGACAGAGACAACGAACTAGCTCAACGACACTGCCTAACACAAGTATGACACTGAATATATTTAACTGTGTGGACCCCGAACTAAAGACTAGGGAGAAACTTGGAACCTGTGGCTGAACCAGTTGGGAACCACTGGTCTAAAAACAATCTCAAAATTGTGTGCATAACAAGTGTGGATCAAGTCCCAATGAGTTGAGTGAATACTTTCTTCATATACAAACTGGACATGGGGACATCGCTACACACTCACCCTCCGGAGAGCACAGGTGAGACAACCCGTACAAAAGGTGGGTCAAAAGGAAAATTATCCTGTCATGTGAAGAAGAAGAAGAAGAAGAAGAAGACAAAAACATATCTTGAGTCTCGAGAAAAATCTCTCCCCGAACAAAACAACTGTCAAATATTATTACGGGACTCACTTTATATGAGAAATTGAGCAGAATGTAGTCCACTCCTTCCTTTTCTTTTAAGACCTGCAAGTCACTATGTAATGGACTATCTGGGTCTACCCTGTAATAAAGAACAACGAGTCAAATCTAACAGAAAACACTATGTAACACAATACTAGAAAATGTTAAAGGCAACTGAATGTGAGAACTTACATCCTTAACTTGACGTGCCATTCATAAAGGCTGTCACTGACTAGTTCGCATGAATAAATACCTGTGACACAAACACAGAGCTTCACTTCAATCTGCTGACAGGACATTAAAACAATAAAAGCCACCTCTGTGGGGAAATGTGTCACTGCAGTCACCTGTCTTGTAACTCTGTGATCTGTAGATCTCCCTGAGTTCCTTCATTAGGCGGTCTGAGGCTTGCACAGAGCCAGACACTGCGCCCTGCAATGTAAAATCACAGAAGTGGATCACACAGATGGTAGGACAGCGGGATAAATAAGAAGATGCAGGGCACTGTAAAATGAGGTTGGGCTACATCAGGGCAATTAGAGATCATGACATGAGAGTCCTGTATGTTTCAGTCCACTGACATTTCGACAACAGTCTGGTGTTTTGCTCCTGATTCCAGCAGCCATCTTTCATCCACTGCCTTGTCTAATGATGCTGGGCTGCGCTGCTCTGAAAGTTGAGAGCCAACTAAACTTTTTGCTGGACAGCCTATATCATTTTATTCAGCTGGAGCCCTCTGCGGCAGCAGCCACACTGTGTCAGCACTGAAAGGAACGATGAGTTTGCGTTTTGGACACTGTGCTGCTGTTGATGTGAACATGGTGAAACTGACACAAGGAACATAAAGATGAATTTATGTCCAGTGGATGTAGTATAATACTATAGTACTGTGAAACTATCCAGGAGAAGATTTGGGTTCCATTTTGCCAGATCGATTCTTTTATCTCTCCTTATTCTTTTTTATTCATAAAGAGCAATGCAGAAAACATCTGTTTCATGGAGCAGGAATTTGATCAACTCGATCAACTTTAATATCTAATGCTGCTCATCTAATTACCAGGATAACAGAAAGTGAAAGGTTGTTAACATTATTTGGGATGCCACTTGCAAGTACAGCGTTAAAGTATTCTCAGCAACCAAAAGGTGATCACAAATCTAAACTGACTTTGTGAGTTTCAGTTAGGTATTACTTAATTTATCCCCTAATTAAGGGTCGGATGTCTGGACAAATATATGGGCTATCCACGACTTTCTTGGGGGGATCCAAAGGAACAAGGATACTGGATTCAGCTTCATTACAACTCCACTGAATGGATCAGGCACTTACATTCAAGTGATCCTGTCTCTGATTTTTCCGAATCTTCTCCAAGATGGCCAGATTTTCTTTTTCTATCCCGTCATCTTCTGACTTTTTTCCATCAACTGGCTCCTCTTCTTTCATGTCGTAATGGTCCAGGTCTTGGTCCAGGTCAATGTCCTGCTGTCAGTGAATCAAATATGTTTAGGGACAGGATGCAAAACAAATTGGACCATTAGGTTATGAAGAATCTAAATTTGCTAAACCACCAGGAATACAATTAAATACCTCTCCCATTTCCTCCTCCTCTTCCTCTTCAGATGTCACCTCATCTGATGGCCCATTCTGCAGTGTGGTGAAACATTGTGAGTAGACAAAAAGTACCTTTTAAAAATGCAATAAAAAGATATTGAATTCTTCTCTTGCTTTAGGTGAGTACCTTTCGCTCTTGGGTAATTGGGCCAGCGGGTAGAGGCTGGTCGAGCATTTCTACATCTGGATGTTGTGGCAGGTTGTAAAGCCGACAGAGATCACAAATGAGGCGCTTTAACTGCTGAAGGAGCTGCGGGTGAAATCAGCAAGATAAGACATCAATAACGAAAACAAAACTGCCATTAAACACCGGGTTCATGCAGACATTACAAAATGAAATTCAGGGGCTTTCAAGTAGTTTTTCAAACACATTATTTCATTTTCATTTTCAATCTCAAAGCAACTAATTAAAGGGATACTTCCCCAAATTTCAACCAACTTTATATCAAAATATGGGTAGTATGTGTAAATGAACTGTAGTAAACTTCCCTTTATCTAACCAGTGCCTAGATAGCCCCCCCCTACTGTTTTCTGGACAGCAAAAATGAGTCTGGAAAAAAACAAAAAAAAAAAACGATGATTCTATTACTGAGTTGCTTTTTTCCCACCTAAAATGTTTAAGAAAAATTATTTAGCTTACTGTTAAACAAAATCATTACATAATCGTTTGTTGCCAGTCGGCCTCCATTGTTTCAAACAGATGAGATGGCATTATGTCAACCACCAGCGGGAGTGTCTATAGGTCTTGTTCAGTCAGTTTTCTCTGGTCATGTGGCACAAATTTCAAAAGTATTTGCATCTTTCTTCTGCATAGACGTCCTAGTTTTATTAAAAAGGCCATCTTTTCAGCAGTGAAATGCTTCTGTAATTTTCACATTTTTATTCATCATAAATGAATGATGTGATTAATGTCTCTCTTTTCAGTGAAGAGCCACTTATCACACTCTTATGAGGCATATCTGTATAAAATTCTCCACAAAGGGGCGTCGGTGGCTTAGTGGTAGAGCAGGCGCCCCATGTACAAGGCTGTTGCCGCAGCGGCCTGGGTTCGGCTCCACCCTTTGCTGCGTGTCATTCCCTCTCTCTCTCTCTCTCTCTCTCTCTCTCTCTCTCTCTCTCCCCCTTTCACACTTGTCTGTCCTATCAAATAAAGGCTAAAAATGCCCAAAAAAAAAAAATCTTAAAAAAAAAAAAAAAACTCAACAAAGCAGAGAGCTATGGTGCTTATTATACTAATATAATGCGCCATTTTGTTGCACTTTGAAAAGTTCCAATCCAGAGAAAGTTTCAGAGCACGTCGGCATGCCAGTGTAACACAACAGTGTCAGCCTCTAGTGACATACAACATGTGCATCGGCAGCACTTGCTAAACGACAGAAATGGCATTACATGGCATTAGCAATCATTTACTGTCCTTGTTACATGTCACTTGATCTCTCCTTCTGCTGGGGAGGATAAGGACCTCCTAAACTTCACTGTCTCTCCAATTTGCGGGCATTTTTGTTCTTCTTCTATGAGTTAGCTGCTAACTGCTTCTAGCTGCTTTTTAAATCTACTGGGGTCACGTCCCGTCATCAAACCATCACACCCATTTCTTCCATGGTCCTCTTCTGCCAGCTGTCCCTTTTCAACAGGCATCAATTTGGTGCCATTACTATCCCCTCTGCTGCCGGCTTAAAGGTGAGACAACTCTGTCCCCCATGATGTAGTCGTACCTTTTGTACAGAGCAGTAAGGTGGAATAATGGCGTCCACATCAGCCAACTTACCAACGTGCTGCCTTTTCTCACATCCTCTAAGCGCTCCAACACTTCAGCCAGACTCGGATCATCAGAGTCAACAAACCATATTGGGGGTGTTGAGGGATAGGATTCCTGCAACAGAGTCAACAGTGGGACATTGACATTTAGCCAGTCATGTGTATGTAAATGCCTTTATTGCCCACAGATTGTTTATTACCACTTAACAGGGAACACCACTGCTTTTATGTAACCAAAATGTTGCCCAAGGATATCTAATCTACATAAAAGTTTATTCCAAAGCTATAAATGATTTCAGACTGAATGTCTTTGCCCACACAGACACCCACTAAACAAAATGATTTGTCTACTGCCAGCTGTAGAGCAAGAGGATCTCCAGCACCGGATGACAAGTGGCTGTGTACTGCCCTGAACCTTTAATTAGACCTTAATACAGCTATTAAATCATGTGTGACCTTCAGTTTACATGACTGAAGATGCAAGAGAATGAATTATAGAGGGCTAATCCTTCATTCCAGGAGATTATGGTATACTGGGGGGAAAAATAAATATAGTTGGACTGTTGTGTAGTCTAGTAAGTAAGCTCAAGCTGTGTGGTAAGTACAGTATGTAATGTATAGGTAATAATTTTCAGTGGTAAGGATCCCATGTCCAATTTCCAGAAAGTAAAAATACCCAGATATTTATACAGCAATGGTGATATTTAGGTATACAGCTATAGATGGGTTAGTGTATGACTCTAGGATTGTATAGTGCAGCATCATATTATATATGAGATGGATGCTAGAGATGGGAAAGACTCCCATGTTCACAACTTGCAAACAAACATCATCGGATAACTCAAGGCGGTTTTATAATTTTGGTGTTGGTCATGCAAGGGTTTAAAGTTCTGTGTATTGACAATATAGCTATATAACCATTAAATTTGATTTCATTACTTTGAATGACGAATGTGGCTGACATGAGGCGCCAGTGTGTGTTTGGTTCCGTGTCATCAAGCACCAGGTCAGATATATCAAGAGTTTTCAGAAAAATTGTAAGCATATGATTTGTATGTTTATGTGAATGCTATTTAAGATTCCAGCTATATTCATACCTTTTTTTGGATCTTGCACTAGCCATCTTAAAGCCAAATTCAAAGAAGACTCACACTGGATTATGGCATTAACACAGATAACTAAGGCAGTGGCTCCCATTCCTCATCCTGAGTATGAAAAACACTGCACATTTTCCATCTGGACCTGCTCTTCTTATCACTGATTTGCTATATCAGGTGTGTTCAGGCACTCATGAGCTGGTGACCAAACATGATCCAGCTGATCAGACATGGGAAATGTGCAGGACGTGGACTACCCACAGCACAGGACTGACTTACTCTCTTCTCATTCTCTAGATCCAGATTGTGATGCTGAATGTCGTCTTTGAGATTGAGCTGACTCAAAGATGATGCAGGCGACTGACACAACTTGAGTCTGAACATGACAGGGCAATCACAACATTTCAGAAAGCCATATCCCTGTCCCCCAAAATCGTGCACTACGTGTGTGTGTGTATGTGTGTGTGGGTGGGTGCTTAGAGATGAGGATGTGGTCTGGATGGTGTGTTAGTGATCTGCACCACCTGCACCATACAACAGTGAGCCTCAGTTGTGACATCACCTACACTTTCTGATGGTTAACTTAATGTGTTTTGCACAAGTTTGAAGATTATTCACATTGCTAATAATGTATATACACCTCTTAAAGGAGTTGGTGTGAAAATGTATAAAAAATGCCAGGCCCATTTGACGATATCTACGTTTAAAAATATATTTACAGCTAAGCTCACATTATCAGTTGGTTACGCAATAATATAATACAGTGCAGACTCCTTCATATCTACATTATATCGCTTTGTACATATTTTGGTGTCCTGACAGAGGAGCGGTTAACGTCACAGCTTTAACACAAGTTCGCCACAGGGATCGGTCTATTTACTGAAAAGGCAGAAAAACACAGTGGAACAACATTCCATTAAACCGCCTCTATTTAACGTTAAAGCCATGAACTGGACATTCAGCGGTAAACCTGTTCAGATAAATGTCTTCTTTTTAAATATAATTTAAAAAAGGCAGCTGTAGTGTTTTAAAAGTCCCCCTGTGAATACGCTAAATAACGTTAAAATTAAACTAGACACGGTTCAGTAGTTACAAAGTTAGCAGCCGTTGAAGTGCGAACTGTAACGCAGTTATTTTGGCTAACAAGACAAGCTAGCGTCAACGTTACTTTCAGTTAACAGGCTAGCAAGAAGCTACCGCAGCGTCGTAACTAAACGACGTTTTCTTGTACACTTTTCAAAGTGATTTTAACGCCGCTGCCGCCTTGTTTTCTTCAATCAGCGGGGTAACTTATATAATGAAGGCTTTACACACACCGTGAAAATAAAAGCGAGCACTTTAATCGCAGTTAATTTGTAAACACGGAACCTTCCGCGGAATGATTTGGTTTCAGTCGATAGTCAGTGGCTGGGGTTAGCTTGTGCGCAGAGCTGGCCTGCCTGGACTCACCGTGATGTTGCAGTGAATGATCAGCAGCTTCTCTCCTGTTACGTTGAATTGACAGCTGAGTTCATCGGGTTTCCAGTCTATTATTCTGAATCGTTCGTGGTTTGGGTCAAAAATTGACACCAGAAACTTCAATTCGGCCTTCAGCCCCGAAACCGACATCTTCTACTCATCTCAAACCACCAGGCCGCTGGCAGAGGGGAAGTCGGGGCGGAATGTGACCGCGCAGTTGAGTCGGGTCTACGGATCTCGCATATTAGCGTGAGAACAACAACAAAGGGCTGGAGGGTTAGGTCCACACTCAACACTGTCACTGCTATTTGACAGTTATGACACTGCACAACTTTAATTTAAACCCATTTCATTACATTTTTTGTTCTTTAATTATTACTACATTGCGTGAATTTATATGCCACTTATTTATTGTGGTGCTCACAACCTACAGAGCCTCTTAAAACAAGATTAAATATCCTGAATAACATATCCTCCAGACTTTTGTTGGTTATGCATTTTTAATTTCTCCTAGCAATTTGGGATCAGTAGGACCTGATAAGTTTACTAAAACTTAACATTTTCAATGATAATTAAGTCCCAATGTCCTCAAACGAGGCAACAATAAAGTCCCAATGTCCTCAAATGAGTAATTCCTAATTAACAGTGTCTTAGCTTGTTACTGTTGCTAAAATTGATCCATTTTGAAATTGTTGCCATATGAAACTAGAAACACTATTATTCATAAATAAACAAGTTTAAACCATAAAATCTGATCAGGTTTTGTGCCTTGTCCACTTATTTGTCAGGACGGCTGCAGACTGACTTGGCTGCCATCTTGTTTTTACGTGGATTTGTGTATTTTGCTCTTGTTACCACTAGATAACACAAAAAAGTGTCCACAAACGAGGACAAGAAGTCTGACTTAAATACAATGAAGTATAAGGTCAAGTAAACCCAAAATGTGACGTCCTCATATGAGGACAGAGGGTCTCGGGAGGATATATTTGTGTAGTAAATATGCAGTGCAATGTCTGCAAGTAACTAATTACATGTAACTAGTTGCATGTACAAGTTACAAAATGAATGTAATTGTAATCAGTTACTGACAAAAATATGTATTTAAATCACAGCTACATATTTGAATGTTGGTGATTATGTAACCATACTGCACACATCATATTTTTGGGTTATTTTTATTGCTTAAGTTACTGTGTTATTTAGTAATGGATATATTATTAATATGAATGTATTTATTTAATGCTTAATGAATGAATTAATTAATAAATAATTTTTATTTCGGTTACATACATCTGGAAAAACAAAGATTATTTCACACAATTTTTCTCACAGTTAATAACCGAAAACGGAACACTGAAGCCCCAGGATTATTTTTGCCTATCCTATATTAACCAAAGGTTACACCAGAGTATCAACATTACCAAAGAAAGGAAAGTAAATAAATTAATAATTCAATACATTATAGTCTAAATTATAATCCTCAACCTTTTTTTTTTTTTTTTTTCTTTTTTTTTTTTTTTTAAATTTCACCATTTTACATAATAATTTTTTTTTGGGGGGGGGGGGGGGGGGGCATTTTTGCCTTTCACACACAGGACAGGTAAGTATGAAGGGGGGAGAGAGAGGGGATGACATGCAGCAAAGGGCCATGAGCTGGATTCGAGCCCAGGCCGCTGCGGCAGCAGCCTTGTACATGGGGCGCCTGCTCTACCACTAAGCCACCGACGCCCCATAATACATAATAATTTTACATTTTAAGGCTTTTTAAGAATATTTTACATTGGTTCTCACTTTTCATGTTTCATCCCTCTTGAATTATAATTACCTTCTCTTAATCTAAAGACATTTTGAATACAGACAGGAAGGTTTCTGTTGACAACACAAAAAAGTATTTCCAATGTTTTTAAATACATAATGTCTGGAAATTTTAAGATGTAAGATGCTATAAACAATTGATAAATAGATTCCCAATGACCTGCTTTATATATTATTCTGAGGGCTGTTTTCTGAAGTTTGATTATAGGCTTTATATTTGTTTTGTAAGCATTTCCCCAAATTTCAGCACAATAGGACATATATGGCATTGCAAGTGAACAATACAATATACATTTATCATTTAAAAACTCCCTTGTCATGTCTTATAAAGAACCCTATTTGTATAGGAACAAGTATGTAGCATACATAAATGCCACACACCACAGCATTTATAGCCTAAGCTAATTTGCAATGCCCGTCCCTAGCTGGGCCTTAAAATACAAAAGACCAAGCAACAAAAACACAAGTGGCAGTGCAAAGTACAGACGGAACAATACAGGACACAAACTGCAATACATAATTAGCACTATAGAACAGGAAGCACCAAATCATTCATGACTGCATAACAGAGTCCACTTCAAAAACTGTTACAGTTTGACTTTAAAGTGATTGAAATCAGGATCCAATTTAAGTTCTGTGGGTAAAGAATTCCACTTGTTAATTCCACAGACAGAAAAAGGTGTTTGTCCAAATAAGGATTTACACAGGGGAACCAATTCCCATTGGCTGCTCCACGTGTCACTGAGCCAGAAGCTCTAAGTGGAACCACCAGGTCACTGAGCACCTGGGGAGCCTGATTATGGAGGCATTTATGGATGTGTTTGAAAATATCAAAATTAATGAAATTATCAAAATCTTTAGTTTCTGAAGAACATGGCAATGATGTCTTCTTATTGGTTTCCTGTCCAAAATCTTAATTGCTCGATTAGCCTATATATCATCATAAGAGGCTTAATTTTTGTAGATGTTATACTTGTGACCAAGAGGTTACATCAGAAAAAAATAATAGCATGCATGAAACTGTTTGCAAATGTATGTAAGTTTGCTTTTGCAACCCTGCTCGCCATCTTAACATGCTGCTTGAATTTTAGCTGAGACCTGTTCAATATGCTGCCCATTAATATTTAGATTTAACATATCAGCTTCTGTTCAGCCCTGAATGAGCCCTGGCAGAGAAGCAAACGGACACCATTTTGTTAACATTAAGTGAGAGATCTGACTCTTAAAACCATGCTGCTATGGACTGTAAGTGACATGACAGTTGTTTGGAAGCTGCCAGAGCAGTTTTTGCAGATACATGTATGATTGTATCGTCTGCATATATCTAAAATCCTGCTCCAACCCATGACTGGGAAGCCCTTAACGTATGAGAGAAAAAGAAGCGGACCAAGAACAGAACCCTGAGGTACTCCTGTTCTAGTCTGTAAAAAAGAAGATTTCTCATTATTAATGATAACACACTGTTCTCCGTCAGACAGATAAGATTGAAACCACTATAACATTTTATTGGAGAAATTAAATTTGGAGAGTTTATGAACAAGGATATTATGATGTAAAGTATCAAAAGCTTTTTTTTATGTCCAGAAAGACTGCCCCAGCTACTTCACCTTTATCAACTGATGATTTGTGTTGTTCTGCAAGGAAGCAGTTAGCAGTCTCTGCAGAATAATTCAGACAGAAGCCAAATTATATCTTTCATTTAGGTGACATTTTATGACAGGTTATTTGTTTTATTCTCCTTGTGTTTTAAATGTGTTTAGTTTTATTGTACAGCACTTTGTAACTGTGTTTTGAAAGGTACCATATAAATAAAGGTTATCATTATTATTATTATAATTAGAAAAGTAATCAAAAAGTATTAGTTAGTTTATTAGTTTGATAAAGTAATTAAAATAGTTACAATACATTCTTAACAGGGAAACTAGTAATCTGTAAGTTATTACATTTCAAACAGAACCTTTTCAACACTGTAAATATGCTCTATATGATATACAAGCAAACAACATTTTGAAGAAGTTTTTAAGAAAGCAAGTCTGGGTTACCAAGTGGGCCCCTAGACCTCAAGGGGCCCCAAAAGTCTTAGGTTCACTGTGTGTTGGTTGGTTTTTGATTAATGTGCTTATTTCAACAGCACAATATCAACTGCATTATTATGTAACCAAGTGGTCCCATGTCAAACTCCAGTTTTAAAACCTTTTAAACTTTTAGAGTATATGGTGCTCATGTTTTTTAAAAGATATTTTTAGGACTTTTTTGCCTTTAATTGACAGGACAGTTGTTAGCGTGAAATTGGGAAGGAGAGGGGGGATGACATGCAGCAAAGGGCGACATACTGGAATCGAGCCAGTAGCTGCGGCGGCAAGGACAGGGCCCCTGCACATGGGGCACCCGCTCCACCAGGTGAGCTAATGGGTGCCCTGCTCATGGGGTTTTTATGGCTAAATAAATGTGTATATAATCAAATTAAGATAAACTAATCGACATGCAAAGAAACCTGGGGGGTAGTTGCCTGCATGCCAGTTGAGAAATAGGGGAGAGCAGGGTTGGTTGGGACAAGGGGCGTAAATGTAGATGGTGCAGGCTGTGTGGTTGCACTGGGCCCATGGGATGGAGGGGCTTGATTGCCACCTGGAAATACGCTCATGTTCAAAGAAGAACTCATGTTATCAAAAATGGTGCAATTTTCTAGATATGCCCTCAAAAAGGCAAACACATCTCCATCAGAGTGTCCTGTTTTTGTAAAATAGTATCAATCTTTAACAAAATTATATGCTTAGTCTTCATAAACAATGACAAATTATAATTTAACTCTAACTATTTAGTTAATGCAGATGCTGATATAGATGTTTGATGTGTTGGCTTGTTAGTAATGCTTTTTTTTTAATCTCCACATCAAGGACTGCAATGAAAATAAATCTTGGGCTTAATTGTGTCATATTTGGTCTCTGTTGTATTTGTGTGTGATTAAATTTACTCTTTTTTTTGCAACTCTTAAAAAGCTACAACAAGTGTTTGTTATATTAACAGCTGTCTTTATATAATAAATCTCAGTTTACCACTACCTTTTTGTTGTTGTTGTTTGTTTTTTTGCAGACGCTGATGAACACAATAATCCTAATATTAACAGATCACCTGAAATCCCCCTTTACTCCCCCCTGCAGGCCTCTTTATGAAACACAGGTGAGCTGGCACTAAATTCAGATCATTACAACTGAGCAAAGATTAACGTAGCGTCCTCAAGGTACAAAACACTAATAAATACATATAAATTAAACACATTAGAATCTTAGTGGTGAATTCCCACCCAAAGTTTACTGACACAGTACTGTGAAGTTTGTTAACATAATTTATGTGCAGTAGATTGAAGCAGTGATTCTCAACCTCGGGGTCAGGACCTCTGATAAAGTACCAAAATAAATCTGAGGGGTTGAGAATGGATTAACAGGACATTAAGGGACAAAATAATACACGTATAGCTACTAAATTATGTTAATGTTTTCTAATTTTTGCTTTTTGTATTTTAATTACAGTGTGTGTATAATTGTTCATCTCCAAGTCCGTAAAAACTGTTCAGATAAAACATCCCATTTCTCTCTGACCTGACCGTAAACTGAGGACATATGCAGCCTCACCTGTGATGAGGTGTAGAAAGTAACTTCGTTTTAAGGAGTGAAAAGTCAAAAAGGTTGGGAAACACCAGATTAGAGTATTGTGTAGAAGAGGTTTATACAAAATGTATTACATTTGCTGTGATAAAAGGTGATGGATACAGATTAATCAATATTTTTTTAGTGCTGTGTTTTTCTCCTGTCTTTTTTTGATGAGTTTTGTTCATTGTAGTTTATGTAACAGTGTAAGCCTGGAGGGCCAGTGTGCTGACTTTTGTCTGGCTCCTTGGCTGGGACCAATGTGGTAAGGTCGAACCTACCAGGGGCTGCGAACGGGGTCTTAGAAGCGTGCAAGCCTCTCCACCCCAAAAAGGTAACAGCACTGAAATCACAGATGCTCTTGTATAACAGTACTGTCAAACCTGTTCTGCTGTACTGCTCAAAGAGTTGACAAGTGGTCAAAACAGACATGATGAGAGTGGAGGCCTTTCACAATGGATGCCCCAGACAAATATGGCAGATCTTCTGGCCAGACAAAATCTCCAACCTTCAACTGTACAAGAAAACAGGTAGCTGGAGCATCACAGAAGATGTCACACGCAGACGTTTGAGATGACGAGGCCATGTGCTAAAAATGGAACAGGGCCAGATCACGAGTCACTTTAAGATGGACACCATAAAGCAAAAGAAAACCCAGACGGCCGAAGTTGGAGTTGGAAAAGATGAACCTGTCATGGGGAGAGGCGCAACATGCTGCCAAGGATCGAATGCAATGGAAAGAGCTCATTGAAGCCTTATGTCCCATAGGGCATGAAGAGGAGTAAATAAATTGTTTAATGAGTATTTTGCAAGTTATTTATGTGTAGCAAGGTTGGCTGGGCCACCTTTAAGATCAGTCCACCTTAAGAGAGCCTAATTAGGTTTGATTGTTACTACTTGGAAGTCTTATCTCTGCTGTCCCTTTATGTCAAATTGGTAAAAATGACTGTCTAAGATGGTTCCAGTCCTCACCCTCTGGTCACAAATGCATGCGTTTCTAAAAAGGACATGTTATTTGCAGTGTAATTATATATTTAAAACCAAAGATTTTGCCAGAGATCTATAGTTTTATAGCTCTGTTCTTTTTGGAAAATTATTATTTTGGAACATGGGTGCAGCAGCAGTGAAAAAATGGGCTGGTTTATATCAGTGCTCTGATCAGGTAAACAGTCATGTGCAAGATAACATCAAATACACTGACCTGACACTAGATGGCACAACATGCTTACAACTAAACTTGTTGTTACAGTTACACTATGTCTATTATACAACAGGTCCCTTATCTGCCCCTTTACAACAGAGCTGCTCATATGCATTATGTAACTACATTCCAACTCATAATGACTTTGAAGAAGAGACAAGGAGGTGCATTCACCACCTTTTCTTTCCAACTGTGCTCAAAACCTGCCAGCTGAAGTTGGATTAACTTTCCTGTACCTGTGGATTTGGGTAAGTGAAACTATAAAACTTTGTTATGCACATGTAAAGACATCCCAAGTGTGTTTTGTTGGTCTGTGCAAGTCTTGTATGTGTGAAGCTTAACAGAAAGTAATGCTTGTTAATAGTCATCGCTTTTGGCCTCAAACTGTTATCTAAAAGATACAATGTGAGAGGTTTAGAGGGGAAAGAGGAGGGCATGTCTTTTTAAGTAAAACTAGACCTTGTTACTATGGGGTTCAAATACTTTAGGGAGTGAAAAGTACAATATTGCCCTCTAAAACGTTGTGGAGAAGAAGTAGACGAAGTAGCACTGAATTACAAAATACAAGTACCTCGCAATTGTACTTAAGTCCAGTACTTGAGTAAAAATATTAAGTTATTTTCAACCACTGCATTTCATGTTATAGAATGACTGTAGACACAAACATGCGAACCACACAGGCGTACACTCACAAATCAGTCTTTGGACGCTGATTTTGTGTTTACATGGACGGATACAATTTCAGAGTTTAAAAAACTCCCTACGTTGTAAATAGTAAATCTGCAGGGCGGTACTTCGGTGGCTCGCTGAACTCTTGTGCTTGTAAACATAGTCCCACTAGAAACACGTGTAGCGGTACAAAATGCCTCAGCAGTGCTCGCAGAAAACGCCGTCAAAGTTAGTGGATGTTTGTCGCGTTTGCGGCGACACATTCTCGCCAACTAAAAGAAATAAACATAATCTTTCATAAGGCCATGACTCATCCGTCCAGCCAGACTATAGAGGGAATCGCCTTGTTTACAAATACCTCAGGTAGAAAACCAGCAGAGCTTTTAGCTATATATATATGTATATATATATATATATATATATATACACATACATATCACATTTTTCACATCACTGTATCACCGTTGAGACTAATCCGATGAACAAACATTATTATTTCGGTGTGCACGTTCAGCTGGGCTAACCGTTAGCTGTTAGCCCTGTTAGCCGTTAGCGGTGTCTGTAATGCTGTTAGCCCTGTTAGCCGTTAGCGGTGTCTGTAATAGATAATAACTCAATAAACGGTCCGTGAAAAAAATATCTTTTCCAGCGGATATCTTAGTTACAACATGATTGAGCTAGCAAAGCAGTTTTGTGTTGCTATGCGTGGTATTTATTCAGTTTTGGGAAATCACGATGTCTAGAAAGCATCAGTGGCTGCAGCTGACAGGGACAGCTAATGGCAGCAGCAAAGCTAACATCAGGATGTCATCTGTTAAAAGCCTCCCGTTGTCGGATACGACATGAAACTACTCCAGTTACCTCAATCATGTTGTAACTAAGACATCCGCTGGAAAAAATATTTTCTTCACGGATGAGCACACGTTTGATAAAACGGAGTTTAATCTCTCGGCATCCATTTTCAAGCTCTCTGTGTGTTTGTTTCCTTGCGGACGAGAAAAGGGGGAGCGCACATTTCCGAGAAGGCGTGTCCTTTTCAAAAATGGAAGAGGCGTTGCTTTGTTGCCGGCCGTTTTTGCCGGTGTGTTAAACTAGTCTGGGGCCGCTGGTTAGTGGCCGTTTTGGTCATGCGTTTTGGTAAGGAAACGGAACCAGGGCGAGTGAGACAGGATCCGGAATTCGATGGATGTGCCTTTCCGTAAAAATAAAAGCACCAAGCTAATAAAAATGCGGTGAAACTTTTAATTTAAAGAATATAATTTACAAGAAAAGCCCCAAGCCATTAAGTTAATAAATTTTCTTACACCCCTCATCACCCCAAATCGATGGTGTGCCAGAATTTAAAGTTTTACTATGGTGAACACTTTTAGTTTGGTGAATTTGGTGAATACCGCATCCGCTCCCTAGACCGGAACCAGAATCCAGACAAAGTTCAGAGTGACGCGAGGCTAGTGTTAAACACACTTTAGAAAGGAGTGTCCCCAGACTATCAGAAGGCGGAGATCTCTGATTGTCTGGTGGCGAGACTACACAGGCAGTACTCTCACTGTTTTGTTTTTGTGCATTTGTTAAGGTCTCTGATGGACGTCAGTATGAAGATGCCTCACTCTTCTCTCATCACATTTGCCCTACTGTTGATTCAACTATCTAGTGTCACTGGAGGCAAAGTCCTGGTGTTCCCATTGGACGGGAGCCATTGGATAAACATGAAAGTGCTCATAGAGGAACTGCACGCCAAAGGCCACGTGGTCACTGTGGTTCGGGCGTCCGATAGCTGGTACATCAGTGAAAAGTCTCCTCTCTACACCTCTGTCACTGTTCCCAGCCCTGGTGGATTTGACGAAAACCTTTTTGAAGACTTATTGTCTCGACAGCTGGAGATCTTGTTTAAAGGTAGACATTCATCTATTTGGTCTCAAATCTGGACTCGTATTCAGATAGAGCGGCTGACTGTGGACCAGTTCTCTCAGCTCCACAAGGGGATGAGTGAAATGATCGTTCAGATGTTTGAAGATGAAAAGCTGATGCAGTCTTTCCATGAAGCCAAATATGACGTGGTTTTGACTGACCCTGGCATCGGCGGAGGGACAATACTGGCACGTTGGCTCCAAGTTCCTCTTGTTTATAACGTCAGATGGACCATTCAAGGTGAAGCTCATTTCGTTCTGGCCCCCTCACCTTTGTCATACATTCCTTTCACTGCAACAGAGTTGACTGATAAGATGACCTTCCCTCAAAGAGTAAAGAATGTTTTGAGTTACATTTTTGGGATGTACACAATGTTGTGCATCACAGAACCTCATTACAAACCTTTAGTTGAGAAGTACTTTGGTCCCAGTGTGGATTACTCAACATTTTTCCGCGATGCAGATATATGGCTTATGAGGAATGATTTTGTCTTTGAGTTTCCACGTCCAACAATGCCAAATATAGTATACATGGGAGGATTTCAGTGCAAGCCCCCAAAACCACTCTCTGCAGACCTGGAGGAGTTTGTCCAGAGCTCTGGAGATCACGGGGTCATTATGATGACCTTAGGAACATTAATCGGGAAGCTTCCTCAGGATGTTGTTGAGGAAATAGCTGCAGCCTTTGCCCAGCTGCCTCAGAAGGTTATATGGAGGTATATGGGACAAAGGCCAGCCAACCTGGGCAACAACACGTTAATAGTCAACTGGCTGCCGCAGAACAACCTCTTAGGACATCCCAAAACTAGAGTGTTTGTGACACACGGAGGCACTAACTCAGTTCAGGAGGCAATTTACCACGGAGTTCCTGTAGTTGGACTTCCCTTATTTTTCGATCGGCCTGATAACCTCTCCAGAATCAAAGCAAAGGGAGGAGCTGTGATTGTGGACATTGCAGAGCTGGACAGACACATCTTTGCTGATGCCCTGATGACAGCTATTCACAATTCCTCTTACAGGGAAAACATGCAGAAACTCTCACGGCTGCACAGAGATCAGCCCATGAAGCCACTGGACCTGGCGGTGTTTTGGATTGAATATGTCATCAGACATAAAGGAGCGCGTCATCTGCAGGCCCAGTCCAACAAAATGTCCTGGTTTGTTTACAACTCTGTTGATGTCATCGCTGCTTTGTTGGCTTTAGTTGTGCTTGTTACATTCACTTGCATTTTAATTGTAAGGTTGCTGTGGAGAATTTGTTTTGTTGGGAAAAAAGTTAAACATGAGTGACATGAAAAATAAAATGTTCAATCAGTCCAATTGAAACTGTGTCAGCGAGTATGATTGATTGCACTTCAATATGTATTTGTCTCCCAAAACATGTTGACAAAGGATCAAGGCAGGAGCTGCAGGCAGAGGAGCCAAAGCAGTAGGAGAGAGGTCTAGCATTGAAGGATTCAGAGTTCTTCAGTCTTTGTCAGATCAGAACCCAGACGTGAAATAGACTTTGTCAGAAGTTCTTCCTTTCCAGGTTGGTTGGAGGCCACATTCAGCTTGTGGCCTGTAGGTATGCATCCAGTTTACAGTTTGATTCTGATTTCTTCTCAATGAATTTATCAATTTGGTAACACTTTCTATGAAGACCATATCATGCATTATGAGGGTGTTATGGGGCGACGCACGTCCGGCTACAGCGCAGTCTACAGCGTAGTGTACGCAGCTACACAGAGGTACTGCATTGATTCAACACAGACGTATAAATTTTGCTCAACACGGGCACAGCTTGTGTATGTCAGCTTCAAGAAGAGAAGTTTGCTCCTGCATCAAAATCGGAAAAGCTCCACATGACATCTTAATTAAAGTATTTTTTAAATTTCATTTACTGTTATCCGCTTTCAAATTTTGAGTGTGTGATTTGGAGCACTGATCTGACCCCAAAGATCAGGCCTGACCCTACATGAACCTGCACAGTTTGACCTAAGCCTGAACCAAGGCAGCCATTTCGGGCCTGAGCTCAATTAAAAACCTGAATTTCTGCTGTAACAAAATACGTTGTATTTTACATGTTAACTATTTTCATATATTAAAACATTTATTACAAGCTGAGGGCTGACGTGTTTTGTTGTACCACTTCCTTCTCTTCCTTCTGTTATTTTAAGTGTCTGTCGTCTTGTGCATGACAGGTTTGGCAGAGTGGGCTGTGCTCTGGTGCATCTAATGTGCAAGGCCCATGGCGATGTGGCATGCAGAACACTGACGCTTCTTATCTGAAGAATGTTGAGAGTTATAAACAGAGAAAGGGTGGTCAAAACAGTACCTGATGATATCTCAATACCGTTTGGGATTCTGCTTGTTTGTCTGATTCAAAGATCAGAATACTTTATGAAAGTTCTTATTCAGTGTACAAATAAACTTACAGTTTCTCAGACTTGTAGGTTTCTGGCAGTTGTTTAAAGGAGACTCAGCTATCAGGGCATTCCCCTAAAAGAGTCAAAAATTAAATAAAACTGACTTAAACTTTCAAAATGGACCTCAATACTTTGTGATTCCTTCTCCATGGAGTCCCTCTAGGCCCAGTTGTGAATGAAACTAGACACTTACCTTCCATTAGTGACCCAGAGGTCATGTGGACAGTTTTTGGAAGAAAGTTTTGGTTAATGAATTAAGATCAAAAATGTCTCCGCGACACAGAAATACATACAATGTTGTTTGGCAGCACTTTAAAGTGCAGCTTTTTTCTGCCCCTCTGATTTCACATTTTTGGGGACTAAATGGGATCACTCATTCAGTAAGAGTTTTGTAGTATGAAAGGCAACCACACTGTTAAATATTATTAAATATTAATTCAATCCACATGAACTGAATATGATACTTAAAAGATTTTGTGAAATTCTGTTGTCTGTTCTTCTACGAAGGAAATAAATGTGGATTTCCTAAAAACTTCAAAATAAAATGGTGTATTAATAAGAAACAATGTCTTCAGTTATTAAAAATAAAAAGATAAGTAATTGTCATTTAAAATGTTTTTTATTTTTTTCATTGTGATACAGCAAATGCATAGCTTACATGAAAAGGAAATACATGTAATATATTGTTATTTCATGTTTGATTTGTGTTTAATTATAGACGTTACAAGTTTTCAGACAGACCAAAGTGTCAAGTCAACAGTAAAAGCACCACAAAGTAATTACATAGACGAGTTAAAGCAAACTTTAATTTCACAGTTTTTACTTTGATGAAAAGATGGAAAGATGGAATATACAAAATGAAACAGATATAATAAGTATTAGCTTTACAACTCTTATGTTTACAGCTCTTGTTTCAGTAAAGATTTTGTACAAAAAGTTCACGTAGAGAGTAAAGGGAATTTCTTGTTTCATTCTTATCACAGAAAATCAAAATCAAAAAGATTCACATCATCACAAATCATGATGATCAAGAAATAGGCATGTATTAATTATTTCATATTATTGTACAGAGACGGTTTTTAAAGTTGGAGTAGACAATGTTAAAAAAGATATCATTATGTAAGTAAAATATTTCCTCTTAAAAGCCTCTTGATGTAATCTGTTTCTGCAGAACTTGCTTATTTACACAACATACACACAAGTACACACCTGTCTCCACTGTCTAAGTTACTGACATGATGTGGCCTCCAGATGAAGAAGTTGGAATTAGACATGCAAACTGATTTTAGATCAATTTCTTTTGATGCAGATTGAACTTTATTTTATTTCACCAAAATGGCCCACTTAATTGCCAGACTTGTTCCTTTCAATACAACAATGTGATTAATGACGTTGTTTCTCAGCTTTATCCATGATTTCTTTTAATAAATGATTTCTACAGTAGGCACTTATTCAGTCATTACCAAAGCCTTCGGTCTCTTTCATTTTTGAAGTTATGTCCATTTTATCTTTTTATTCTTTAATTTCTTAAAGTGGAATGTAATCGGTAGCATCCCTGTTGTCGTTAACTTGGTGACTGATAACTGTCTGTTGACTGTCTTCCTGTTGGCGGCAGCATTTGAATAGGAGGATAAAAGTGAGCGATGCGATCATCGCCATTCCTATGCACTAAAACACAGACCAAAGAAAAACAAAGAAAAAGACACATGAAATTAAGATGATTATCAACACTGCAACAAATTTTGTAGAAAGTTGATCAGTTTTCCACTGATGTAGCTCAACAACTGCTGCATGCATTACCAAGAAATGTTAGAAAGTTATTCGTGGTTCCTTGACAATGAATCCTACTGATTTTGGTGATCCTCGAAATTTTCTGTTAGCACCACCATGAGCTTAACAGTCGAGGGTTTTGGGGAAATGTTTCAGCAACTGTTGAGTAGCTGCATACATTTATGCTCTTAAAGCTACTTTCACCTTTCTTGCATTTCACACAGCACTTAGAAAAAATGTGAACATCCACAACTCCACCTCCCTCCGAAGGCCTACTCCCCCTCCTCCATTACGTCCTCATTACGTCTATGATAGATGTAGGCGTTGGCAAGGTAACGTTAGATACACGGAAGAGGAGAGCGAGTGTAACGTTACAATCAAGACAGTCAAACGCAAACCCGGAGTTTTAAAAGTCAGTGATGACTGATGAGTTTTAGAATAAGGTGACAGTGCTAACAGCGCTAACGTTACTAGTAAGTGGAAACACACAAGGAAGGTAACGTTAATGTTTATGCAAGCGGTTAAGTCAGTTGGAGGCCTCCACGTCAATCATTGCATTCGGTGCGAATGCAATGATTGGTCTTAGAGTTTTCTTAGAACCATATGAGAATAGTATAATTATTGAGTTTTTATCTCCGGTGGAATTCACTTACATTTTAGTGTGCCATCAGTTTATTAATAGCATTTAAGCTGGCGTCATCACCAGGTCCGATATTTTTTTGCAAATGATAGTATTGCTATGCTAACAAGCTAAACTAAGATTGTGAACATGGTAAAAAAAAACAACAACAACAAAAAAAACATTTCCTGTATGCTAAACACCAGCATGTTAGCATTGTCACTCTCAGCATAGACATATATAGACGCTGCATTGACTGTGGAGGGGCGTGCCTAAAGCGCTGCCATCTTGGTACAGGGCTAGCAGAGGTGGTAGTGCTACATCTATGGAGGTAAGAGGTACTCCAAAATCTCAAAGTAGAATTATTCACTGAATTTTCAACCGATTTCCAAACAGTTTGATTTGTTAAAAACGTCACACATGTAGCTATGACACAGGATGCTTGGATATCTTAAAAATGCCAGTTTTACTACCCAAATTCAAATTCAAATTTCGGTTAAAATGTAATTTTATTTCATCTGTAAACTGCCTCTGGTCTGAAAAAAAAGACAGACCTTAGACTGCAGTGATTGACCAGTTAGAGGATTAATGATAGATATTGGATGTATTTAATATGTACATTCAAAGGAATAACAGCATGTGATGGATTCTGTAAGATCCTGCAGACTGACGGTCTGCTGTTCACAAAGGGTAGAGACAGCTGATTTTATACCTACAATAATAATAATAATAATGAGAGTGATAATGAAAATAATAATAACGATAATAATAATAATACAATAATGATATTAGCAATAATAATAATGATAATAGCAATAATAATAATAATAATCAAATACAATATATACCCTACAATCAATTCTCTAAATAAAGACCTGAGCACACCTGAACGTTTTCTGGGTTTCTTTTGTTCTATTTCTGTCTTTCCTCCATGTCTGAAGTTTGTAACCTGCGTGAATATATGTTGACAATTGAGCGATTTATGATCACTTTAATAGTGCAAACACGTCATTCCTCTATAGATAATGCGCTGTAGGAGCGAGTGGCACTGTGCCAAAATGGCCGCTGTGTAGGCGCGTTGCTCCAATTGGCAGCAGCAGTCAACACAGCATCTATGTCTATGACTCTTAGCATATTAACATGCTAACATTTAGCTCAAAGCACCACTGTGCCTGAGCTTCACAGAGCAACTAGTATGACTGTCAAAAAGGAAGAACTAAAGCATTGTTCCTTAGCATTCAGAGAATTTGACCAGCTCTTAACATGGCTGCCACTTTGATACTTCCAGGTCATTTCACTCATTAAGGAACCTTCCTAAACAAAGACTGCTGCAGCGTATGGGACATCAGATTGTTCCTTACCTGAGACATGAAAAACCAATGCTGAGTCTCGTTCTTGTAGTCCAACTCTTGTGATGGGGTGAGGTTGGCTGGTTTGCACCATTTCTGAGGAGCTGCTTTGTCAATTTCCACATAACTGCCTGACCAGGTTGTCTTCATACAGGCAACACAATGGCCATCCCACAACACAATGATGATCCAAAACATGGCAGGGACAAAGCTGGAAGCCACAGTTTTCCAAATCTCCTTTTGAGACATCCCACACTTAAAGTCTTTAATGTTCATCATCAGCAAAAAGACCACAACTGCGGGAACAATTAAATACGCAGTTGCAAACGCAGTATTCGAACCAACTTTGCAAGGGCATGCAAACTCTTTTTCAATGAACTTCTCCAAGCAAAGAAGGATGACGCCAAAAAAAGCGCTTGACACAAGAGCGCTCTTTTTAAATTCACTTCTCACATGAGAGATCAAGGCTGGTCTTCCTTCTCTACTTGCTGTAGAGGCCATAGCTTGCAGGTCTGCCATTGTTAATTCTGCAGAAAGAGAAGAAAAGAAAGAAGAAATGAAAAATCAGAGATCATGTGAATTCCTGAGCACAACAGTAAAGTTGAATGTGCCCTATAAAGTTATACTATAATATGATCCAAGTTCAGCATCACATGTTGTCATTTGTTCCTCTCATCTGTGAAATCTAACATGTTGATCCAACAGTTTGTAGCATGACTAATATGACTCTCACGTGCACTTCCTGCAGTCTGCAAACTGACTAACCAGGACACAGCGAGCTTCGTTTACATGTGGGCTAACACTTGGTCATGCCATATAGCATACAGCTGTCCCACCCTCTTGCAAGTTGAAGAGCGGTGGACTTGAACCAACCGTTCACTGACTTGTCTTGAGATATGCTGGTGCTGTGTCTGCCTCAGTTAGAGCTACAGTCCCCCCTGAGTCACTGACGCTGCTTCAAAACACACCTATAAGTTGACTATTTCTTTCAGTACGTATCATAAACATAAAACGTATTTTTCTTTCTTTTTTTGGAATCAGTTATGAAGTACTTACTTCTCAAGATCAGCTTGGTGACTTGTGCGAATACCACAGTGACTAATTTCCTTTTCTCATTATGGTACAAAAACATCCTGTCAAGGGGAGCGGTGCTGAAACATCCTGTTGAGACCAACTTTCACTTTCAGCATCTCTTTACTTTATCAGTCTGATTGTATTCCAGAACACTGCAGGACTTTTATCAAACACTCTGTAAAATCAATTTATTAATGTCTTTTGTTCCAAATGTACTGATTTAAATTCACTGATTTTGGTCAGAATTCATAAAATCTGTAGTGAGTCTCTCACATTAAGGTTTTTGTCACGGTGTGTAATCATTGCCTGATCTGGTTAAAGTTTAATGCACATTGTAGTGTGCAGTGTCTTATTTGAAAGGGCTGAATCTCACCTGTCGTCCTATGATTGTAGTGGTGGAATTCAGTGTTTGTAATCACGGTGATACAGCTGCAGAAGCAGAGCTGCCTCATGTCCCACAGTAACAGGCAGCAGAGTCTCCTGCCTCTTTATGGTGAACAGATAATCTACGTTTGATGAGGCTTAAATCGATCTGAAGAGAATCCAAATCCACGGCTGGGTGAACTGAGAAACCGTTTTATACCACCTGACATAGTACCAGAATCAGTGTTGCAGTCCAGAACAATGTCTGAGCTTGTAAAAACAGTAGGCGTCTGGGTCAGCACTATCGCTGCATCAAAATCTGTCAACATACAAAGAAAAATATATGAGTGAAACGTTTCTGTGTGCAAATACGGGCTGTTAAAGAAATGTGAGGGATATCTTACATGTTTGAGCAGTGATGGAAGAGTGAAGGTCCCTAGCATGTTGTTGGTGTGTGCTGAGAGTGGCCTCGTAACTTGTAAAGTGAGGTTACTGCTGACAGACTAAAGGGTTTGGAGTAGAGTTCAACCAATTTATTGATTGAACGTTATAGTTGTCAGTCAGTAAATCTGATTGAAATACCTTTCGGTTTAAAATCTTTACTTTCCACATCTTAAAGGGAAATTTCGGTTTATTTCAACCTGTCTCCTATCGTCCTAAATTTGTTTCAAGTGACTAGTGACATAAAAATAATAGTTAGCATGTTAGCCGTTAGCCTAGATACAGCTGGGGCGTATAGTAGCGTCAGACCTGTTAAAACGTAAGTGAACGGGCAATCTTTCAAGTGCAAAGT
>NC_065525.1:28853683-28901312 GCF_006386435.1 Epinephelus moara
CTCTCTCTCTCCTCCTCCATTCTTCAATTTCACGAAGCTCTTCGTCAGTGTATTCTGGCCCAAATAAATAAGGGCGGCCATCAAGCTCTGCAAAATCAAATTCCTCCTCCACAAAGTCGAAGTCTGGCAAAAAGTCAGCCATTATTCTCTAAATCTTTCATAAAATAAATGTATGAACTTTTCAGGCTACTGTCCAGTTCTGCCTTGTTTAGTGGACTAACTTTGCACTTGAAGTACGGCCGTTCACTTACGTTTTAACAGGTCTGACGCTACTATGCGCCCCGGCTGTATCTAGGCTAACGGCTAACATGCTAACTATTATTTTTATGTCACTAGTCACTTGAAACAAATTTAGGACGATAGGAGACAGATTGAAATAAACCGAAATTTCCCTTTAACTGAGTGCACTCAGTAGAATACAAATCTCCACCAGGTGGCTGCCTGAGCTGGTTGTGGCCACTCAAGGCAATTCCTGAAATTCCCACCTGATCTCATCCCTACTCGTCATATTTTGCCACTTGGGCAAACGACTAAAATGACGCCAAGGGCAGCCTTTTGCATTGTATCTTGATGCAGAAGGGGTCGGTGGTTAGGTTTAGGCAACAATACTATTTAGTTATGGTTAAATAAAGACTGTGAATGTTGCTTAAGAGCCATCCTGCTTTGAGTGGCACAAATGCAGCAGTAAGACGGAGTTGACAGTTTGGGTTTGGGGAGCAAAACTACTTAGTTATGGTGAGCCAAAATTGCAGATGTTGCCAAAAAACACCTGGCTTTGATTGCCACAAATGCAGCTGGAAGGCAGCTGCGTGTCACAGACTGGCTTTGGGTGTTAAAGAGGGTAAAAGGATGAAAATGTGAACTTCCAGCTTCCAGTTCTCCTGAACATCTCAACATCTCTTACTTACTGAGTTTGGAGTTTGTTTGGGACAATTAAGTCTGTATTTTCCTTTGTTTTCCTTTGTATGTTTTTCTTTTGTATTCAAGAAATAAAGGAACCCGAGTACAGTCAAGTTTTACTTTGTTTTTCAAATATTCCCTGTTATACTTCATGATTTTTCCTTCTATATACTCATGGACTCTTATATACATTTTTTATATTTATTTTTTAATGAAGCCATATAGTCATATATTGATGTGTTCAGGTGCCCATATATAATCATCCGTCTTATACTGTACTCATTATTTTACACTGTATTCACAGTAAGTGTTTGCAGCCTGAGAGTCTGTGTCTTTATCTGCAGGCTTAACATTTTCTACAGGAAATGTAAGATATAAAACAGAATGGTGAAGCCAAGTGTCACAGACACAGGATGGGTGGGTCCCTCTGCACAGTGGATAAAAGTGAACGAGTAAATAGAAGTGGACTGACCTAGCCTTCAACTTATAGGAGCCCTGGGTTTGGGGCCCCCTCCTTGTCACGTGTTGCCACTCAACATGGCATTGAACTTGTGTGTTGTATTTATTAGTTTAAGTACACATAATGTGCAGTATGTAAAGCCTAAAGTGGGACCTATTAGCAACAACACTATAAATAAACTACAGTAAATGCAGCATTTGTCTTTCTGTTAGGATTCTTTCAGTGTTGAGTTCATGCTCAGGAGGTTTTTACTGGGAGCTGAATGATCCGCAGAGGTCTCTTCCTCTCAGAAACAAACATACACGATTTAAACCAGTAAAAACACTGAATAAGCAGTTTCATGTTAAAAAAATGGGTGTTTTTGTGACGCACTTGTCGCGGAGGGCTTGCTAACAATGGTGGTCGATGAAAAAACCCGAATGGTCTTATCTTGAGTGAGCTGGGGCATCATAGTGGGAAAGGAAAAGAGGGAGTGATTACCCAGGGCCCCAAAAGTAGGGGGGCATTTAAAAAAACTGGAATAAAAAGTTTGGTTTTGTTTGCATTTTTTATCTTATTTTATGACCCTTTGTTGTAGTTTTCCTCTTTTTAATACATTTGAAAGTAATGAAATAGAGACGGTGCTGTGTTTGGCATTGATTGTACTGCCAGCAGCTGAGAAACAGGTAGGTTTATATCAGCGCTCTGGTCAGGTGAACTGTCACGAGTAATTTAACATTGACGCTAGATGGCACAACAGATGAATCCTTTCTGCTTAAATCCAAATGTGTATTGTTGTTACTAAATTACCACAGACAGTGCATACAGTATGCGAAAGGGCCCTTATCTGCATCTGTACACAACTTCCTTTGCAACAGAGCTGTTAGTACACTACATGTAACTACATGCCAGCTCGTCAGGGCTTTGAAGGACTTTGTGTTAAATTTGTGAAGATTAACACAACAACTCTGTGTGTAGGATGATGCTACAAATGACAGCATTAGGAAAACAGCCTGCTAGTGACATTTGTTTGAGTACCAACAGTATTATATCGCCAAAAAACCTTAAGAATGAAGAGTGAATGTATTCAGCAAATACACAACTACAGTCGCTCAAATGGGAACTGTCGTGTCAGCTGGTGTGATCGACTGCACCTCAATATGATTTTGTCTCCTAACACAATTACACATAATGTTTTTGCCAGTGATTTAGAGTTATTTTTTTTCAGCCTCTTTTTGATTTCATACTTTTGGTAAACAGGATCACTCATTCAGTGAGTGCAGGTTTTGTATGAGAGACATTCACACTGTAACATACATCTGAATAGTGAGATAACTGACAGGAACTCTATCAGCTAACTGTCAGTGTCAGTGGCTTCGCAATGTTTCTGTCTCTTTACAATAAAGGCCTTCAGTAATGTATGTGTTGGCTAACATTTAAGTGGGTGGATGTGGCTATTAATGTAAACATGGTCAGAATATGATGCTTTTTGTATAATCCTGCTGTCTAGTTTACTGTGAAGGAACTAAATGTGGATTCCCTAAAAACGTAAAAATAAAATGATGTGTTACTTAAAACCAATTTCTTCAGTTATTAAAAATAAAAAAAAGAGAAATAATTGTCCTTTAACATGTTTTTGTTTATTTCATGATACAGCAAATGCATAGCTTGCATAAAAAGGAAATACATGTTACATGTTGTTATTTAATATTTGGTTTTGATTTTTTATTTTAAACATTTTAAGTCGTCCATATACAAAAGGACCAAAGTGCCCACAAAACTTTTACTGAGAACAGTTAAAGGAAACTTTAGCTTGACAGTTTTGACATGTAAATATGCAAAATACAAAAGCTACTAGAAAAAGTCTATGTAAAGATCTTGACAATGCATTGATATTCTTTTACTCTTGATTATGTTGTGGAGTTTTTTTTAAGTTAATACCAACAATATTTAAAAGAAAATACATATTTTTTAAGTAAAGTATTTCTTGTCAATATTTTTTAAAGCCTCATGATGTAATCTGTTTCTGCAGAACTTGTTATTTACACATGTACACACACCCTTCTCCACTTCCAAGGTACTGACATGACGTGGCCTCCAGATGAAGAAGTTGGCATTAGACATGCAAACAGATTCCAGATACATTTCTTCTGATGCACATCAAACTATATTTTACCAAAAAGGGCTACTTAATTATCAGACTTGTTCCTATCAATACAACAATGTGATTAATGACAACAAAACTAACCTAAGCTTCATCCATGATTTATTTTAATAAATGATTTCTATAGTAATAACTTTACGTTCAGTTCCAAAGTCTTCGGACTCCTTGTTTAAGTTGTGTTGATTTTCTCTTCTTAGTGCTATTTTCAAATGTCTTGAAGTGGAGTGTCTGGATCTCTTTTGGCTTTATTACGGCAGCACTTGCCACAGCCCTCCCATAAACCTTTGCAGATTAAATATACTATGAAAAAAGCAGTGATGGTTATAATCAGCCCCAATCCAATGGCCTAAACCGCAGATCAAAGACAAAACAAAGAGAAAGAAAAGTGAAATTACGTTTTTTACCAGCACTGCAACATATTTTGTAGAAAGTTTGTTGGTCTACCACTGATGTATCATCAACTACTGCATGGATCAAACATTTAGGGTTCCTCGACCATGAATCCTATTTACTTTGGTGATCCTCTGACAGGTCTTTTAGAGAAATGTTTCAACAACTATTGGGCACACACAGTCATGCTCTGCTTGGGATGAATTTTCAACAGTGATCAAATGTTTAAACTCGCTATCATCAGGTCAAATTATAATGTATAAAGTACAATGCAAATGATAGATACCAGGCCAAACTAAGATGGTGAACATAGTAGAAGTTATGCAGCTTAACATTAGCATGCTAATGCAACGACGACACTATTTGAACCTGGCCGGTCAACAAGAAAATAAAGGGTGAAACCATGATGCAATCTTGTATGGTAACATGATGTACAAATAAATGGGAGAGGGGTAACAGAATATCACACAGATTTCCTTCTGAATGTCACCATGAAACGAGCAGGTATAACTGCAGCTGGAGCAGCTATGTCACCCGCCCACCTTAACCTACACATCAGTCCACAATCAGCCCCCTTCGCTCTTTGGCCCGGATGCAGAAGTCCTGACGAAATTGTGTAGTTAACAATTAGCTAGCTATGAATTATTAGCTTAAAAGAGAAGTGGTTGAGGTCAAGATAAGGGCAATGGCAACATCTCGTTACTTATGCTAATGCTAAGTTAGCGATTAGCTAACTCTTTGCTATGGGCAGCACTGTGGTGCAGTGACTAGCATTGTCATTTAACAGCATTTAGGGTTCCTGGTTCGAACTCAGGGTGGGGGAGCCCTACTGTGCCGAGTCTGCCTGTTCCCCCCACAATCCAAAGACATGCAGGTTAATTGGTGACTCTAAATTGGCCGTAGGTATCAATGTGAGCGTGAATGATTGTCTGTTTCCATGTGTCAGCCCTGCGATAGTCTGGTGACCTGTCCAGGGTGTACGCCACCTATCGCCCAACATCAGCTTACGGAAAATGAATGAACATCGACACAAAGCTGTCCACTAATTTATGTAATGTCTGGCTTAAATCACCTTTACCATTCACAGCCTTCCAAACTTAGTCTCTGGGGACGGTTGCATGAAGCACGAATTAAGGTTTCCTTTAAAGAAATTAGTTGCACAAAATATTCTTAAGTCTTCTCCTTCCGGATTCCTTAAGTTTTTCTCCTTATCTTGGTCTTATACTTAAGGAATTGCTCAAAGTTTGTTAAACCGTTGCATAGAGTAGTAACCAAAGTAAGGAAAAAAACATAAGGTACCTCTGACTGCATGTTAACGGCAACGTGGCTGACTTTAAGGTGATAAATTAGGAAAATGGAGGCATCACGAGAAAAGTGTTCCATGACCGGGAGAACCCAATGCACACCCTTAATGATGTCAATTTATGATTTGTCTCAACATCTGAAGTTGGGTCACGTAACTTTCCAAAGCTGCGCTCTTCCAGCTCTTTTACTATTAATGATTGCTCTGCGGTTTTATGCAGCTGTGTCAGAGGAAGGTGCAATGCTAAAAACAATGAGAAGAACTCCCGCACACTGTCTCACTTAGCCTACTGCTGAAATATTTATTTAACTACAATATTTCAGTATATCACCAAAACATTATAATCAAATAGATATTTAAGAAGTGAGCGAGAAAGTGTGCAGGAGTACCTCTGAATTAAAATAATTGCTATATTTCTGTAGATTGCATATTGTCTTTTTGTGAACGTCCCAATGCTGCATTACTTTTAATGTTTGTGCCACAAGGAATTTGGGACAAGATTTTCTCCTTTCCTTTTATAAATGATGGTCCAGCTGGCTAAAGAAGATAAGGAAGAAGGAAATAAAGCACCTTCCCCTGATTTGACCAGCTCTTATCAAGGCTGCCACTTACTTCCAGGTCATTTCACTCGTTAAGGGACCTTCCTAAACAAAGACTGTTCAGCTGCAGCGTCAGTCTTGTTTCCACACTATTTTCTGACAAATGGCAACAATCTATTTTTAATGACATCAGATTGTTCCTTACCTGAGACATGAAAAACCAGCGCTGGGTCTTGGCCTTATACTCAGACTGTTGTGATGAGGTGAGATTGGCTGGTTCGCACCATTTCTGAGGCGCAGCATCGTCTAAATCCTCATAACTGCCTGACCAGGTTGTCAATGCACAGGCCAAAGTTTGGCCATCCCACAACACAATGATGATCCAAAATATGGCAGGGCCAAAGATGGAAGCACAACTTGCTACATGCTCCTTTAAATCCATCCTGTTCTGGAAACATTTAATGGATATCATCAGCAGAAGGACCAGAACTGCAGGTACAACTAAATATACAGCTGCAAACAGACTATTCCACCCAGTGTCGCAGGGGCATGCGAACTCCCTCTCAGTGAACTCCTCCACGCACATAAGGGTGAAGCCAAAAAACACATTTAACACAAAAGGGCTCTTTCTTAATTCACTCTTCACTTGAGAGATAAGGTATTGTGCATATTCTTCTTTCGTTTGAGGCAGCTTGGGTTGGTGCTCCTCCATAGTCAGTTCTGGATAAAGAGAAAATGATGAAAAGGTCAGAGAGCATGTGAATTCATGATAATGAAAGGCAAAGGGAAAAACAGACCAGTTCAGCATCACACGCTGGCATTTGTTCTGATCTGTGAAAATAAACATGTTGACTTAACAGTTTGGAGCATTACTAATATGATTTAGTGCGCACTCTTCCTGCAGTCTACAAACTGACTAACCCTGACACAGCAAGCTTTGTTTACCTGTAACACTTGGTCTTAAAAAAACACATCAGCTGTGTGTAAAGTGGAGCATACCTGTGGTACAGCCTGGGCCTGTGTCTTCCTCTCTCTTGCAAGTTGGTGAGAGGTGGACTTGAACCAATGACTGATCATTAGTCAGGTCTACATCCAAATGTAGCTCAAATTTTAACCTAATTATCAGGAGATTGGCAAAAGAAAAAGTGAATTCATTATCTTTTCAATGCACTACTGTGAATACTGAGAGTTGGTTCACTGAGATAAACAGTAAGTGACTGAGAGGCCGGGTGGGAGATGTGTGTGGCAGGAGTTGATTACGGGGCGTTATCATTATTAGATTTCATGACATGTCCTGTCTATTCAAGTCGACTCTTGGCCTTGTAAGGTTCAGGTCTTATTGAAAGCAGAAGATGACCTGTTATTGAGCCATTTTCAATCCATGAAATGACAATTTTAATATTAACACCAGAACGAATGTGTTTCACAGTGCAGTCATATCATTTAGCTTACGGCTCAAAACACTGATTGACAATGACACATTCCTACACAAGCTTCTACACTGCTTCCACTTTATTTGAACAAGAGCTAAATCCTGTCTCCAGGATCTCCAGAACCCAGAGTGGAAAATCACATGTCTGTCCATATAACATTTAACATTTCTTGGAGAAGGAAAAAACCTTAAAACCAACCTCTTAAACCAGTACATTAAAACTAAACCACTGTGACAAACACAACATTTATTTAAAACAAAATATTTGACATTTATGAAAAAAACATAGGCCCACTAAACCCTAAATATTACCCCAGTGAAAACACATACTAATATGATGTAACATTTTGCAATGATGCCAATCCATAGCCTTAATTATTATTATTATAATACAACATTTATCATTTTTGGGAGGAAAAAAACATTCTTAAAGGCATTTTCTAAAATCAGCACATTAAAACCGAACCACAGTGAAAAAAACACAATGTTTAAAATAAAACATTTGACATTTATGAAAAAAACATAGGCCCACTAAAGTTGACCTGCAAACTTAAATATAACCCCAATGAAAACATTACAGACATACTATGCAGGATAATCTATGTGTAGACTCATAGAGGTGTAATTACCCTAACAATCATCACTTATGATCCACTGGATGTGTGTTGCAGTGTGTTTTTCTGCAGAGACTCTGCCCACTGTATTTTCTTATTTTCCTCTTTTTCTCTGTGTTCAGGACGATTATGGGCATGTACCCCCACAGCGCTTGGGTGAGGTCAGGGCTTTATTAAAGGTGGCAACCAGGTGTCAGACTGTAAGCAGCAGGCATCCAAGGAACACACAAATAAATCTAGGCGAAATGCCTCTCACTGACAAGGATTTTTTTAACAAACATGTCAGCATAGCATAACTTGAACATTTATGAAAAAAACAAGAACTTACTTTTGTTAATTCTTTATGTTCAGATACTTTTATTTTGAAATAAAAACTTTTACATTGTAATTTCTGGGTTGATTCCACTTCCTTTGGATGCTGCTCATCTTTTGTTGTGTTTCTCATGGACATGTATCAACCCGGTTATAGTTTAACGGTGCTTGGCGGCAGTGTCGCCATATAGGGTAGAAAAGTAAGGACAATTCCAAGGGTCACTGCGTTCACATATTGACACCCTTTCCAAAAAATAGGTAAAAATTAATATAAAATTATTAAACCATCATCGTTAAGAATATATCTTTTTTTCAAATATAGTAATAAAATGAATGATCTCTTTGTTTTTACTAGGTTTTGGCAGTAAAAGTTAAATATCCCCATTGACCAAAAAGTGAACATCCATCATGACTGAGCACCCCCCTGTATCTGTTCTGCCTTTGCGCACTGATGGTGATGGTGCCTAGCAACAGTCAGCAACTGCTAGAACGCTACAGTCATCATCATGCAACCTAGTACTAAAATAAAGTCTGGTTTTCAAAAAAGGAAAGAGAGAAAGGAGAGAGAGGAGAGGCAAAAGAAAGGGTGTCAATATGTGACCCAGTTTTTCTCCAAGACAGGTGGGTAGCCTATAGTCTGTGAGTGGTAGAAATGTGCCTGTTAGCTTAATGTCCATAGTGAAATAAGCTAGCTACAGACTAGTGTTAGCCTACAGTTCACTCCTTTTTAACCTACATTTAATCAGTGCAGGTAAATGTTTTAACTTTTAACTTTATTTTACTCCTCCCTGTCCCAATGAAGAAGGTGAGCAACGCATGCCAGTTAGCATCATTGCAGGGAGTCTGTGGGAATTTCTCTCTCGCGCTCTTTTTTACCATTACAAAAAAGAAAACAAAATATTTTTTAATGACAGAAATTCAAACAAATTATTTTTCCACATAATGATTATTATGAAACAAAAACAGCCTACACCTGTCTGTAGGCCTACTGGATGCTGGACAGTTGGAAACATTAAGTAGCCTAACTCAGCACCTCCATGAGGCCTTTTAATATCATTTTCCATTTCAACTTTATTTTCTTGTTGGCATATATGTGCAGCTAAGTTAAAAAATCTGCTGTTTTCATTATTTTGAGATAATCTTACTTTATTTTGACTGAAAAGTTAATGCATGTTTAAGTTTTTTTTTGAAGTCTTTCATTAATGTTTTTTTCCATTTTGAGATTTTACAATAAAAATTACATTTAGATTGTAAAAGATGGCCTTTAGCACATTTTTTATGGCGGAGCAATCTTGCATCAAATAGTGAATTGCATACTGTATGCAGACTGTTGCATGTACAACTCACTAGCAGTAAATATTGTACTGGTAGTACTGAACTACAAGAAGCAAGACAGTTGCAAGCCTTCAAGAGTTACGTAAAGCTTTTAATGGGTCGGTTAGGTCCTAGAGATGTGGTGACAACAGCTGCGCAGGGGGGGCACAGTGTGACTTTTTTTCATGGGGCCCAAAATTCCTGGCAGCGCCCCTGCTTGGCGGCATCAGGGGGAAACGTGGCGGGAGGTGGCAAAAGACTAAATAGGGAGGGTCGGTCCAACAAACACTGACTTTCAACCATTTCCTGTGAAAACGGAAGGCTATTTTGAAAGAAGACAATGCATATAACAGGCAGAACTTGACGCAGCGTCCCAGAATGTCAACAACCAACGCACCCAGGGTACCTTTCAGGTTGTAACTGGACGTGGAAAGTCCATGACCAAACGTCGATATGTGACAAGGTCGGAGTGAGAATGTGTTGCATATATATCCATATCCAAAATAATTCATTACCCACTATAGTCCATTATATAGTGAGTAGAGAGTAGTGAATGAATGAATGATTTCGGACGATACGTCAACATATTGGAAAGGCAAGACTCGCCTGTACGCAAATGCAAACAAAAAGGAGGGCCGTAGTTTTCCTGGGTAAAAAAGCACTAAAACATTTATATTTCTCAATCGATTGCAATGAGTCGTTTTCATATCTATGGGTTTGTGATCTATGTGTAGTAGAAAAAATGTTTTGTCTCCAGTTAATTATGAACTTGATATATAGGTTATAATCACTGCTGGACGCTCAGCAGAGGATGTGTGTTAGGCTTACATGAACAGGGGCTGAGATGTAGCTGCTGGACAGAGCCATGATCTGCCTTAAGACCAATAACAACGAAATGAAATGCACATATTTAGATAAAAAATGTCAGTAAGCATAATGTAATGTGTGTTTTATATCTGGTTGAAGGATTTTTCTGTCAAAGTTGAATCAGCAAAGATATGATGGGTTAAAGTGTGACTTGCTGTGTCTGCCCTATTGACTCCAATAGAGCTGACACCAGAGTCTGGCTCCTCAATGGCTGTCACTGTCATCATGACCTTTCTTATATAGTATAATATAATATAATATAATATAATATAATATAATATAATATAATATAATATAATATAATATATAATATTTTCCTTGCCTAACATCTGAATTTTGCACATCATAATAGTCACCTGATTGCAAACAACCTATTTCTAGACTTGCTCCTATCAATGTGATGGTTTAATGACAATCAAAGGTTTTTCTAAGCTGTATAGCCAACAAGATTTCTTTCAATAAATGATTTTTACAGTAATTATTCTATCATCATTACCAAAGCCTTGGATCTCATTGATTTATGAAGTGTGGTCATTTTCTCTTTTTATTACTCTTTCAGTTTTTTCAGTGGAATGTCACCAGATTCATCCGTGTCCTGCATTTTTTTCAGCTCAGAAGCTTCCGGATCTCTGTGGACTTCCTTCTTGAGGCATAAGAAGGTAAATACTCCAAATCCACAAGTGAGCAATATGATCACTCCCATTCCAATGCCCTAAACCACAGAGGAAAGAAAAAGACAAGGGATGATAAGCTGTTACCCAACCAAAGTTTGAAGAAAGCTTATTAGACTACTGCTGATGTGTCGAAACAAATACTGCATGGGTTACGATGAGATATTGTACAGACATTCATGGTCCTTGATGATAAATATACTGAGTTTGATGGTTCTCTGATATTTCGTCCATCATGATGACATTTGTGGATCTTAGTGAAATGTTTCAACACCTGTTGGGTAGCTTCACACATCTATGGTCGTGATGTGATGAATTGTAATGACTTTAGTGATCAAACTTTTAATCTAGCACTATCATTAGGTCAGATTTTCTTTTTGTCCCATTTGATGCTAATTAGCAAATGTCAGCATGCTAACTAAGCATTTGACCAGCTCCTATCATGGCTGCCACTTAGATAATTCCTGGTCATTGAATATAACCCTCCAAAGCAAAGCTTTTTCAATTTTTTCATAACTGCCTGACCAGGTTGTCATTGCACAGGCAAACATTTCGCCATCCATGAGCAGCAGGATGATCCACAGTACGGGAGGAAAAAGGCTGAAACCCACAGTTTTTCCGAAGTCCTTTGATCCCTTCTTTCTCCAGAAGCCTTGGATGCTCATCGACAGTAGAAAGGCCACAACTGCAGGAACAACAAAATATGCAGCCCCAAACATGGCATTCTTTTTATCGTCGCAAGGGCATTCAAACTCATCCTCCATGTCCTCCTCCAAGAAAGGAAGGATGACGCCGAAACACACGTTTGACGCAAGAGGGCTTTTTTTAAATTCACTCTTCAGTTTAGTGACCAAGAGATTTTTATAATCGTCCTTCATTTTAGAGATCCGGGATTGTTTCTCTGCCATTGTTCATTCTGCATAAAGAGAAGAAAAGATGAAAAGTTAGAGAGCTTGTCAGTTCAGTTCAGTGCCGATAATATCTGCATCATTTGGGTATTTGTATACACAGCAGTTGAACCATTTTGGTGTCATGCACCATTGACCAACTCTCAGAGGAATGAACAGGGGCCCCACATCTGTTTCTAGGTCTCTTAGTACATCATCAGTACATGTTTCAAATACAGTCACTTTTGGCTTTTAAAAAAACAAGATGGCGACAGACAAAATGCCGAACTCAAGATCTCAAAACAGGAGTCCACAAATCAACGGCTGACATCACGATAGCTACATCCATTATTATTGTAGTCTATGTTTTATATCCATTCATAATGTTTAAAAGCAGGTGCGTTTTAATGAGTTACTCTACAATATTACTCTCTGTGTAGAGTAAGAGGTTATTTATTATAAGTTACTTAATAAGTGTTTTAGGCACCTGATATATAAAGTAGGCGTGACACACAGCTGTGAGAGAGCAAAAGAGAGACTAAGGCACTGTTTAGACAACAACGGTTTCTCTAAAAACGGAAAAGTCTGTCCTTTGTGTTTTAAAAAACTTCTGCATTTATATGAGGACATTATTGAAATAATCCCGGTTCACACGAAGCCGCAAAATCTACTGGAAACGCTGTAGTATGCAAGCCAGGCCAATGGTGGCAATGTAAATTTGCAAAGCAACAACACGGCATGACGCCACGTGCCTGCGCTGAAGCGCCTTCCTCTACAATGCGGTGATTACAAACCAAAACAAAGAAGACACAATGGCGAAAGCACGCACAGATAACTTTGTCTGGACAGACGACGAGGTGGAGTTGCCACAGTAGATCTACACTTTGCTGGAGAAGCGTTGATAAAGTCAACAGGGTGAGCAGAACAAACAGAGCTTGGTATTGTTGATGTGATGGTCGACTTTCTCGCGCATGCCTAGTGACTGGAACCGTAATGAGCATTCTCGCGCATGCCTAGTGACTGGAACCGTAATGAGCATATGCAAAAAGTCTCCGTTTTCAGAGGAACTGCATTTTGCAAGTTTACATGACAATGGAGGCGCCGCCAACTGCATTTTGCAAGTTTACATGACAATGGAGGCGCCGCCGTTTCCAAAAAATTGCACTCTGGAACCTGTTTTCAAAATGTTGTGTTTTCAGGCACTCAAAACACCGCTGTCGTGTAAACGATCGGCCAAACGCAACTAAAGTTTACCGTTTTCAGTTGAAATCTTTGTCGTATAAACGGGGCCTAAGATGCAAGGGGGAGCCAAGGAGGGGAATTGAGGATGTACGAATTGCCGAGTTGCCTAACTGATAAAGGCAACTTGAATGAGTCTGTTACGCTTAGTTCAGTCTTTCCAAAAAGTCATCAGGACAGTGACTGTGACAAATTGTGTTTGTCTTCTAAATCTGGTGATTAGAGTGTCATACTCAGACTGTGACTACTTAAAATCAAACAAAATCTCAAATGACCAAAAATTAAGATGTTGACATAAATCCACATTTATCCACATTTATTATATTAATATATTTAACCTGTTTTTCCAACTCTATCCAATAAATGTTTGATAATAAAAATTGTGAAGTATTCTGTTTTTACACACTCTCTGGGTCCCGTGTGGATAGTAAATGGGCTGAAAATGGGCTCTATATGGGACGGTCCACAGGTTCCATGTTGGCCCCTTGATATTAGCCCACATGGGTGGGTTTACCCACTTGTGCCCCGATGAGATGTCCATTTCGGACCCATACCCACGTTGTACCCAGGTAGCCCCAGCATGACCCAAGTGGGGCCCACGTGGGCAAACCCATCCATGTGGGCAATTGGCATACGGCCAATATGGAACATGAGGACAGTCCCATATAGGGCCCATTTTTCAGCCCATTTACTACCCTCATGGGCCCCACATACAAATGTTGGCTGGGTAATATCAGTTACAAAAAAATACTATTTTTAACATCACAGTTCACAAGTTATCTGGACAGTAAGCTTAATGACACTTTTTAAGTACACACTACAATTTTGCAATGATTAAGATGTGTAATTTAAATGTAAATAAAATGCATAAAGACGCATCCAAATAGAGCTTGTTTATCAAAAAAATGTCCAGAGGGAGGATCCCCCTGGATGCCGCTACAGTTGTGGAGGTAAAGGTCAGGAAACACCCCTGCCCCCACTCACTTTCCAAAATACTACTTTTGTCCCTCTCAGTTTAAAAGTTTCAGGTTGATGTTCTTACTAAAGGCTCTGAATCCTTGCGCACACTACTACTACTCATTTCACTGCTCAACATGCTCGCAGATTGAAGCATGCTTAACATTCACATAGCAATACAAATCAGCTCTGCAGCCTCCTCCATGCTTCATTTCGATGGTCTGCAGCTTCTTGTTTATAATGCCATCCATTCTTTAAGATTTAGCAGAACTGACCAAGACAGAGAGCTTCATTAACATGTACACTTGGTTATAAAAAAAAAACACAAGCTGTGTACCGTGAAGTTTACCAGTGATGGAGCCAAGGCGCTTGTCCCCCTCTCTCTTGTGAGTTGTTGAGCAGTCGACTCAAACTAATAATTAACCATTGACTTGTCTTGACATATATTCAGGTGCTCCGTTTGAATCTGGCTAGTTCCGAGGAATAAGTCCCCCCGAGTCACCAACTGCTGCTCCAAAACACACCTACTTGTCATGCCTGCTCATGCCATTAACAAGTATTTTGCGCTGGTGTCAATATTATTTATTGATATAAAACTGCACGATTTGGCACCCAGTGTGAGGAAAAAAGCCCACAATGTTCACACCCCCAAAGGCCAAAGAAGTCAGCTGTGAAATCATTTTTAAAAACAAGCTGTCCAGAGGTCTGGCCTGCACTAGAAAACAATCTAAAACCTGTGTCAGCAACTCAGTAGTTCCTCTGAGGAGTAACGTGTCATGTTGATTGGTGTGCACCATTCCAGATAGGTTTTTTCTGAAGTTATAAATGTGCCTGGCCAGTCTGTCTTTGCACAGACTATACTTTATGTATTGGCCTTTGAGCAACATCAGGGCCAGCAACACTATGGGAGGGAAAAAGCTACACAAGACATTTTATAAACTCCGCATCTGTGAATCAGCAGCATCAGCAGAGGAGCTGATGCTGCAGGAATCAAGAAAAATGGAGCCACAAACAGGATGTTCCATGTAGGAATACAAGTGCAAGCAAATTCCACCTCCAGTGTTGTCTTCACACCAGCCAAGAGAAAGCCAAAAACTACGTTTGACACAACAGGGCAGCGTCCAAACTCAATCCTGAGCCTTGTGATCAGCTCATAGTGATGAGGATAATCTACATAAAGCAAGAAAAAAAAGGTGCTGATGAGAAGAAAGTGAAATGGTGCAGATTTAGGGATGATACAGAGATGTCTTCATATGTCTTTGTTCATGTGACTGAGGAAGAACAATAGAATGGTGCAGAGATCCAGGAACATAGGAGAGCCTGATTAATGTTTCCACAAAACAAAACTGAGCTTAATGGAAGGGCTATGGCAGTTTTCAAGCTGCATTCAATAAAACAGGAAGTGATAACAAACTTCAGGACTGATTTTTAAGTTCTACTAATTACTTTTAAAGCACTACATGACCCAGCACCAGCATGCATCTGTGAACTTTTATGTCCCCTTTTACCTGCACGCAATCTCAGATCATAGGACAAAAATCTGAAAGCCCCTCAATCTAGACTTACGGCTAAAGGAAACTGTGTTTTTGCCTCCCCGTTGACATCCATCTCACAACCTCACTGACTTCTTCAACATTATACACTGTCCAGGTAAATAGTTATGAAAGATATGAGAAGGAAGGGATGAACGAGCACACCACCACCATCTGTATCTGCATCTGTTCAACCAACTAAATTATCTACTACAGAGGCAGGTGGAAGCATCCACAGCTAAGTTTTTAATATGACCTTAGCAACCTAGTTTAAAAGAATGTGTCAAACACAAAGATTTACTTGGCCATGATGGACTGGTTTTGCACGTTTCACACTATAGTGTCACCAAATATTAACTTACCCGTTAGAAAATTGTTTTTTACGTGCCTAATGTTTTAAAATTTAATAACAGACAAACTGTTGTTGATTAATTAAGTCTTAATATCATTCTTATGTTTTTTTTTTAAAAAAAAAAGCGGGGCGCCTAGTAGCTCAGTGGGTAGAGCAGGTGTCCCATGCTTGTGTCAAACTTCTATGGGTGTGAGGCTTGGTTAAAAGTGCCCTTAACATCTGTTGAATCTCTTTACATGACTGGGGGGAAATCCCTACTTGGGGTGAGGTCTACTACACCTATCCTAACCTGCATGTTGGAGGCAGGACTCTCTTCAGTTCAAGCTTTAGTGAAAGAAAGGGAAGCCAAGTATCTGACTATGATGAAGCAGCATCAGGGCATGTTGGATGGCCCCTTGTGGTATGTTCTAGAAATGACAAGAAAAGAGAATCAAGTAATGAAGTCATACTTGTCTGAGATAATGGAGGAACAAGATCATTGGGAGATGATTGAAAATAAATATACTTGTGTGCCCTCTTACACAGGATATCCAAGAGAAATGTGGACATGACTCTTCTGAACTGAGCTCACTTTTCATGGACACTGATGAAAGAATCTTAGTCATGCTACATGCAGGTCCTGCAGTACCGGAGCACCAGTAGGCCTCTACTGAATGATGGGACTCTGTGTTATTAGTTATACTACATTTTAATGTTTTTACTAGTGGTTTTATCTTACATATAATTTTTTGAACATTGTTTGGACTGAAATATTTTATTTGTTGGTTAGAACCCAGGGTGGGGGAGTCCCTCCGTGCAGAGTTTGCATGTTCTCCATGTGTCACCGTGGGTTTTCTCCAGGTGCTCCAGCTTCCTCCCACAGTCCAAAGACATGCAGGTTAACTGGTGACTCTAAATTGTCCGTAGGTGTGAATGTGAGTGTGAATGGTTGTCTGTCTCTATGTGTCAGTCCTGTGATAGTCTGGTGACCTGTCCAGGGTGTACCCTGCCTCTTGTCCGAGTCAGCTGGGATAGGCTCCAGCCCCCTCGTGACCCCTAGTGGTTATGAAAAGGAACGAAATGAATATTGTATTTATTATATACTGTGAGTAAAATCTAAAAACATCTAAAAACTGTAGTGTAACCAGTAACATGTCTATATCAGGTGAATGTAGTAAAATGTTTTCCTCTAAAGTAGAAGTAGAAGAATACAGTAAGCAGTATACCATTGAGTTGCATATTTTTAAGTGCTTTTGTAAGTTATTTTGGGCACAATTAGCAAAAATAGAAACATAATTCAATTTTTTATATCTAAACATCATAATAATCCTACAGCTGTTTGGGGTCCAGGTGTGTTGCACAAGCAACAGTGTTGTGTGTGAAGTTGTTTGAATGAGTGTTCTCAAGAAAGCTGCAAGCAGCACCAACAGGTCAAGCAGCTGTAGTTCCTGTTCTGAACAGGCAGGTTTTGATTGGGCACCGCACTAGTTAAAGATTAAAAGAAAAGCAACTGTTGTGTAACATGTTCCATCATGAAATTTCTCAAGATATTGACAGCCAGTCATCTGATATCATACACACTACAGCGTCATATCTGTCATACAGGCTGTGGTAAAAAGACATAGCTCACATCATGGCATCAAAGAGGAGCTTTATTTTCTGAGGGAACCATGACATATGTGCACACAATATATATATATATATATATATATATATGTATGTATATATATATATATGTATGTATATGTATATATATATATATATATATTTATATATATATATATATATAAAGCAGATTCATACTTAATTCAGTTGGCTGANATATGTATGTTATGTATATATATGTATGTATATGTATATATATATATATATATATTTATATATATATATATATATAAAGCAGATTCATACTTAATTCAGTTGGCTGATAAATAAAGCAGCACAAAAGAAAATCAAACTTTATCCTGACAGTTTTTGCTTGAATATATTACATCAATTGGCCAAAGGGGGGCGCTATAGCAACTGATTGAAATTGCAAACTTTGAATGGGCATATCTCATGCCCCGTATGTCGTAGAGACATGAAATTTTGCACAGAGATGCCTCTCCTCATGAGGAACAAATTTGCCTCAAGAACCCATAACTTCCGGTTATATAGATTTTCCGTCATTTTGAATTAAAAAAAACAAACACTTAAAATCAATCTCTTCAGGAAGTTTGAGCGATCTGCATGAAACTGGGTGAACATAATCTAGGGACCAATATCTAAAGTTCCCNTGTAATTGGCAACTGGGTGGCGCTATAACAACAGAAAAATGCTGAAAAATGACTAAAATACATTTTTATACTAAAGCACAGCACTGAATTTCACTATTAGATCTGCTTGCACATTGAAACTTGCGTAATATTCACACAGCAACACACAGCAGTCCTTCAGCCTCCTCTGTGCTTTTGTGTCTCTTCTGGACCTTTGAGAAATAGACGCAGCATCAGTGGCCTCTTCTCCAGTTTGTCTGCTGCTTCTTGTAAAAATTTTGACATGTTAAGTGTTGGACATGAGCCAATAACTAACTGACATTGTTTGCAGACGCTGTTTCTAGGAAAGAGTCACCAACTGCTGCTCCAAAACACGCCTACTTATCATGCCTGCTCCTGCCATTAATTTATACAGATGAAGTTTTAAGATTTAACACCCAGTGTGAGAAAAAAAAAGCCCACGATGTTCAAACCCCTCAGAAGCCAAAGAAGTCAGCTGTGAAATAATAAAGTAGATTTTAAAGTTGTTTGTCAAACTCATGGTGGCGCCAGACAGGAGGTCAGGGGTTCACCAGAGTTGGTAGGATTCATCCTCTAGGGACTGTGTGTGCTTTTCATTATGCTGAGTTATCCTTCCTGGCCTCCTCCGCTCCTGTGACCTGGAAAACGTTTCCCCTCCGCCACTTCAAGGAGACAAGGAGAGAGGAGAGAGGAGGCTTCTGGAGGAGCTTAGAGCAAGGAAACAGATGTATCCTTCACAGAAGTCTTTTATTAAGTGAAGTGACTACAGTGCCCCCCAGGGGTCATGGTGAGATTTTTTCCCCCATAATGTTTATTGCATATGATTCTTTATTCACACATTTATTTATTAATTTACTTTCACAAGGCTTACTCTGCAGTGTCGTGTAAAGGGATCGACAGATAAAATAACAGAACACAGTTACATGATAGGATTCAATACAATGTGCTGTCATAAATCTAACACATCAGATTATAGAGGATAATTTAATTGTGAAGTGTTGTGGTATCACACAAAGCAGCAGTATGTTTTTTTGTTTGTTTTTTATTTTTTACAATACAACAGACATTCACACAAGTATAAGTGTGTATTACAAGTAAATAAAGTAATTGCAACAAATACCACTCATCTGTACATAAATTATAAGATTTAAAAGGAAGCTAATAAACAGCTATGATAAAAAATGTACATAAGCAAGGCAGCTTTATTTGTATAGCACATTTCATACACCAGGGCAATTCACAGTGCTTCACAGAGCAATAAAATATAATAAAGGATACATATTTCCAATAAAAGAATAAAGAGAAAAAAGATACAAACAGTGCAGACAAGAGGTGCAAAGATGAAAATATTATTTAAAATGATTTAAAACTGAGTTTAAAAATAAGGTTGCAGTCATTACAGGGTGGATAGGCAGTGTAAAAAAGGAATATTTTTAGCTTTGATGTGAAAGTAGTCAGAGTCGGGGCTCGTCTAACATCATCAGGGAGGGAGGATATTCCAGGTTTGTGCTGCATGTTAACAAAACGCTGCTTCATCATGTCCTGTTCTGACTCTTGGCACGGTTCATATATCACAAGCATGTCAGAGATATATTTGGGTGCTGAGCCACAGAGTGATTTATACCCAAGAAGTGGAGTTATGTGGTCATATTTGCTGGTTTTTGTCAGGACCCTCGCTGCAGCATTCTGAATAGGCTGAAGGTGCCGAACAGCTTGTTTTGAAAGTCCTACAAACAGACCATTGCGGTAATTTAATCTACTGGAAATAAAGGCATCTGTGAGGTTTATTGTGTGACTCTAAGTTATAAGAGAGAGGGCCTCAAGGTGAGAGCTGACGTATCTATGACATATCTATATGAATAAAAGTGTCTTGTATGTGTGAGGCTTTTGTAGGCCTACAAGAGACGTTCCTAACTATCTGTCTATAAAAGATACTGTATGTTTTTGAAATTCTTCTTTAAGGGGTTCTGAGGGCGCCCGTACCAGTGGGTTTGACAGGTGATACAGCCTTGAAGGTTTGAAGGTGGGCCTATTACTGCAACTGGAAGGAAAACGACAACCCCAGAAACCACCTATTGGTTGTTGGGTTATTTATTTATTTTACATTTGCAGCCCATATCCTGACAGTCCCACATCAATGACTATGACATGATTCAAATTCCAATTACATTAACCAGTGACCACAAAGCAGGCTACAATTAGGCCACTATATAAGCTCCATTTAGTGTAGGAACACAGTTACAGTGTGTTGTAGGTGTGAAGCTGCCATTACCCCATATTAGTTCAAAGAGAAATAGGATTAAAAGTCTACTTAAAGCCACAGGTCCTGTTGAGGTCAGGGCTTAGTCAGCCTGAGAGGCTGCTTGACCCACGACACAGTTTCAGGCCTACTAGCAGTTTGTTAAGCACTGAACATGTTAACAGTTGTGTCAGTACCAGAGAAATAATCATTCCTGATTGGTTGATCAAACAAACCCTGCATGAAGGCAGAAGGCGAAGGTGAAGGCAGCTGATGCTAACAGACTCAATAAGCTCATTGGGAAAGCTGGTTCTGTCCTCTGAGTGGAACTGGAGCCTTAGTAGAGGTGTCAGAGAGGAGGATGCTGAGGAAACTACTCAGTATTCTGGACAATGCATCTCACCCTCTGCATGCCACTCTGGAGTCATATCACAGCATGTTCAGTTGTAGACTGAGAGCACCACAGAACGCCACAGGAGATCTTGTCTCTCTGTGGCCTCTGTCACCCACATTAGGTGCAGTTTTACTTTATATAATGAACTTATATCTTGTGTGATATTTTTCACATCATCTGCAATGTTTTTCTTCAACATCACAATCACTTCTAGTACAATATCATTTTCTCAGTCGTGTGCAATACTACTTCCCATTGTTGTATTTTAGGTCATTTTTAGTAAGTCTTGTAATTATCATGCTCCTATTGTTACTGTTTAAGGCACTGGTTTTTGCTTTTGCTCCTAGATAAAACTTCTATCTTGTACAGTAGTCATGGCACTAATTACTTCGGAATAAAAAATTGTAATCAAGACCAAACTTTTCATTCCAGGGTTTTTAAAACTATTTAAAATGTTGCCCTTTCCTTGGGCCCCACTGCTTGTTACAGGTTGTGAATAGTTAAAATTGTGGTTACTGTTAGTGTAACTGTAACTGTGTAACTGTAATGTAACTGTAATCATCCTAACCACCTTGGGAGGTGATCTGAGTTTGGTTTGCTTCAAGTCAGCGGTGTGATTCACTTAACGTGTGCCTTGTGAACACAAGCACTCCAGGTTCATTTTTCCATCTTTGCCACTGTATTTAGCCCTCTAGATCACATGCTGTTGCACTGGGACACTTGATAAAACAGACAAAACCATGTCGGCCTGTAACACTTGCAAGGATACACGACAAGGAGTAGTTTGGTCCACAGAGGATACTGCATGTCTTCAGATGTGGAATGTAGAATACATCAAAAGCCAACAGTCTACAGCACAGAAACGCTAAGGTTTTTCTCAAAATTATAAGTTCATCTGAAAGTGAGGGGCTATATTATATAAAGTGCGAACAGAAAGAGAACTGAGGCCCCATCAGAGCTGAAGTGGACCAGAAAGTGAACTGATTCCTCTTTCAAATGAACTAACAATATGAACAAAATAGAACAGAGTCCCTTTTCTGTGGGTCCAATTTTTGGTGCACTTTAAGAGGACTGAGTCTTGTTCATTAAAAAAGGACCAAATGTGAAAACACCCTGAGTTCGGTTCGTTTCAGAGGCATCTGAGTTCTCTTCTCTTGGAGTGTTCACATATGCACCAAAAATAGCTGAGTCACAGCTCTGAGTCCACTTGGAGGGTTAAAAACGACCAAGTGTGAAAACACCCTAAGTGAACCGCACTGTGGACTCAAAGCGAACCAAACTCAGACCACCTCCTGAAGCAAACTGAACTCAGACCACCTCCTGAAGTGAACTGAACTCAGACCACCTCCTGAAGCGAACCAAACTCAGACCACCTCCTGAAGCGAACCGAACTCTGACTACCTCCTGAAGCGAACCGAACTTGGACCACCGTTCGCTTCAGAGGGGTCTGAGTTCTCTTGGAGTGTTCACGTATGCGCAAAAAATGCTGAGTCACTACTCTAAGTACACTTAGAGGGCTGAAAAGGACCAAGTGTGAAAACATCCTAAGTGAACTGCACCATGGACTTGAAGCGAACCAATCTTAGACCACCTCCTGAAGCGAACCAAACTCGGACCACCATTTGCTTCAGAGGGGTCTGAGTTCTCTTGGAGTGTTCACATATGCACATAAAAAGCTGAGCCACCGTTCTGTGAAAGACTGTTTAACACCTCCTGAATCCAGTCACACACACTCACACACACCACCTCAGCCACAACTGGACTGGACTGTGGAATGGGCAACTTTAATTAGCCTATACTTTAATTTCAATTAGATTTTTAATTTCAATTTATGCACTTATTTTAACTTATTTTATGTCTATTTTAAGACCACTGTGCTGTTGTTTCTATTCTATTCATTGTTAAATGAGCATGGTAACACCTGGCTGAAAAAAAACAATAACATCCATTTTGTGTATTGTTCTGTAATTGATTTCTGCTCCACTCTCTGACAGGACAGTCTCGTGTCTCACGGCTTGTCTCTGCGCTCCCCCAAGATCTCGCGGGATTTAAGATTAAAGGGGTGGTTTAAAAAAAAAAAGGGGAAAAAAAGGTGGTTCCCCTGCTGCACCGGGCTGAGAGCACAGCAGAGAGCTGCACAGGTAGCTAGCAGCAGCAGCAGCAGCAGTGGTGCTGAAAGCCTCCGCTAGTCTACCTAGAGACACTTCCCTCTCTGCGTGATACGATTGGAGTGTGTCGGCGAATCCTCCCCGCATCATCATATCCCGCTCGGGTCACCTTACTGCTCGGCTACCGGCATTTTTCCATCTCCGCGCTCCGAAGATGATACCTGGCAAACGAAGAGCTGCAGTCATGTCCTTCTCGGTGGCGATATTTGGAGCCCTGATGCTGCAGTCCGTCTCGTCCCAGTACGGTAGGAAAGCAGCTCTCCTGGCGGTAATCTCACATCATGACGAAAATGCGGGTTTTGAAGGGAGGGATGTCGCCTGCATTTCTGCAGTGGGGCATTTTAATGAATCATTACAGGACGTATCTGTTCTTAAGACCGCTGTCCATCACGAATATCTCAGCAGCAGCAGCAGCCAAGTCTCATTAGATAATCCCTCACCGTGACACTAAAGACACTCATACCAGTCAGATGGAGCTTTGTTCATGATTGGCTTTCTGTGCATTTATGATGAAGGGTCAATAAATCATTAATGGGATACAATCTGTGTTCGTTGGGCTGAAGTGGGCCACACGGAGGCCTGTGTCCCTAAAATGTCCTTTGAAGTGTGGAGCTGCATGCAGGATCCGTGCAAGGACAAGTTCAGTTCACCAGGTTGGGGAATAGAGGAGGAGGAGGAGGAGGATAGGGAAATGGTGTCACACTTAAGTTCAAAATCTGTCATGCTTTCCTTAGAAATGAGCACACACACACATACACACACATACACACACAGGCTCAACATGCTGTCACGCTCTGCTCAGGTATGTCAGGATATGGCTCAGGAATCCAGTCTCCAGCTCTGTGCCACCAGCTCCTCTCCTGCAGGGTGAGATCATTCCCTGCATCACTCCATCTCCCTGTAACAGAGCACAACATGTATGTAATTAGATGTAGGACCTCAGAAGTGCCGTAAATAGCACCAGTCCATTTTGCTGCATGCTTCTATTTTTAGAGCAGAGATGCTGCACTGGGAACCATGGCTTTAATGTCCTCTTGCAACAGTGAATCTGTTAACTCTTCCCTGAGATGCACTGCACTGCAGAGTGGCATTGATTTTGTCAGCACGGTTCTGCTTGTCCAATTGACCCCTCTGCTCATAAATCTCAACCCCCCCACCAAACAGTTTAGGGGCAGTGTAAACCCCTCTGTGCTCTGTGTTTGTATCCCTTTTGCAGGCGTTGTGTGAGAGTGAGAGAGAAATTATTCAGCCCCGGCCTTCCCTGGAGTTGACCATGTGTAGGAATGCATTACACATCTCCTCCTATACTGCACGCCCACTCATTACATCTCGTCTTCAATCAGCAGATAAAGCTCTGCTTAAATGTAATGGCTTTTTATCTGACACACTGCTACAAAGAGTGATGCTTTTTATCTTCTTTGTGTTTCTTTCAAAGAGTCCAAATGGGCTGGATGCTTCAGAGAACGTCACAGTATTACACCGTGTATTATTAGTACATATTATACCATCAGCTGATGCGAGATATTAACGCGCACAGCAGCCAGCCTCATCACAGAAGCCATTTGTATCTGCTAATGGCTGTTCACATGTGAAGATATTCCCGCCAAGGTTCCCTAAGGATGTGTGTTTGATCTGAAGCGGAGTGGCTTTTACCAACGAGGCTGTTTAATGGTTTCATTCGAACCACATTTTACTGTAATTTCTCAGACAGTGGCCACAAAAACGGCTGAAAATGAAGGTCACAGTTAATGAACTGATCAATGCAAACAGAGGATTTTGTCGCTCCAGTAATGAGCTGAGTCTCGGGTTGGTATTAGCGTATGAGCAGAGGTGTGGAGATGTTCATCAGTGCAGTTATCCTGACAGATGACCTGGCAGACAAATTATTCACCCCGGTGTCGAGGTTACCTCCATTTTCATTTTAAAGATTGAAGGTTTGAGTACTGTAAGAGGAATGTGTAAAAATAGAGTGTATTGCCAACAGCTAACATTTAATACAAAACATAAATCTCAAGCCTGAAATGATGAGGTCCCGTCTGTTTAATTTACAGTAGGGCTACATATATTGATTATTTGAATTATTCAAATGATTATTCTCCCAATTGGCTGATTAATTGTTTGGTCAACACAATGTCAGAAAATGGTTCAAATAAACATAAACTAGGGAATGTGTGGCATTTAAAAATGACTTAATGGTAAATTGGTTGTCAAAATTGGTGCAGATTACTTTTCTGTCAGTTGCAGTTTGGATTTCTGTTATATTTAACGTTAAGGGCATGTAACCAGGAAGTGGTGGTGGTTTTATTTATAGCTCAACTCTTTCTCATTCCTCTCATGCATGATACCCTGAGTGCAAAATAGCAAAATCTGAGGGCAATTAGACTAAGAGTAGAAATTTTCAAACTATGAGGTTTGCTGTTTAAAGCACATTAAAATGGGACAATATTGATCGTAATATTTAATTTAATTTAATTTAATTTAATTTTGATTTTTTAATTCTATTTTTTTTTTTAAGTTTTGTTATTATAATTTTCATTTCCACTCACATAAAACTGCATAAAGTCCAGATAGTAATAAAATTAAAATTAAAATAAAATACAATAAAACATAATAAAATGAAAAATAAAATGAAATAAAAAATACAATAAAACAAAAATAAATAAAATAAAATACAGAAATGCATCCGAAGCCACCGGCTTTTACAATGGATCTCCCCTGAACTTAAGGATAAAATCAAACAGTTACAGAATAATGGGGAAAAAATAAGTAAAATCACATTTAAACAATCTCCTCTATTTTCTGTAATGTAAGTCACTCGACTAAATTTCAGTACATTCACTTTAAACCCAGCAGATAAATATCATATATGCTTCCTGCAGCTGTTCTGCCCTGATCTCTGCAGTCGTCTTTTCTGATAGAATATTCATCTAACATCCAATTATCCACTCAGGATGTGTTGCAACAGTTTAGGTACATAAACTGGGACAGTGGCCAGAATTACTTTATATTACACCGGTATAAACAAATTCATCAGACGATAACGAGAAAATATCTGCAAGGAAAGACTCATGACTATTCCAGGCCATCTGTTGTCAGGTTTGCTGTCAGGTTTACGCTTTGAATAATGAGACAGAAATTAGCGTCAAGTCTCCAGTAAGAAATAAAAAGAGGACTGATGAGGGTATTAACTTATGATTTTATTTTATGGTTTCATATCATATTAACCATCTTCTTAGTTTTCAGTAGGGGCTGAAAGGATGTGGCTGAAAGGCAGATTTTGATTGGTCCTCACTGAAACATCAAAGTGTCTGATTGGACAGAAGTACAGTGATTTTCTTTAGACAGAGCTTTCTGTCTTTCTAAATACAGTATGTGACTCTGAAAGTCTTGTATGAAAACAATAATACACCATGACGTTCTATTTGGAGCTGAAACAGTTGAATAATTAATTAGTAGATCAGATTGGAAACTATTTTGATAATTGATTAATCATCAGTTAGTTATCAAGCTCAAGCTCAAACTCCAACTATTTTCTGGTTTCACCTTCTCCAGTGTGAAGATTTACTGTTTTTGTCTGTTTTATATCATCATAAACTGAATACTTTTATTGTTGGTTGGACAAAATAAAACATCTGAAGATGTCGCCTTGGCTTCTGGGAAATTGTGATGGGCATTATTTATTATTTTCAGACATTTAGAGGAAAATCATTCATAGATTATCGACAAAAAGCTAAAGACAGATGTATTTATTAGGGGTGTAACGATATTGATCTGAATCGATGTTCAGTGATTAACAATCCAATATCATTGATGCAAATTGAAGCCATCGATGTATTTTCATCTGCAAGAAATGCTTTTATTTTGAAATCCCCATGGCACTTCTGTGTCACCTTTTCTGTCCAAGTGCACCTTAACATTCAAACAGTGCTAGCAGTCTAGCACCAGGCAAAGAAAGGCAAGCAGCTAAACAAAGATGTGGAGGATATTTACTGATATTGTCTCATATCGATCACTGGCCCCTTTAATCGAATCAAAATCATATCGTGGCAGACTTTGTGATATCTGTAAATATCGTATTGTTATCCAAAGAATCGATATAATATTATATTGTGATGAAACATGCTATTTATATTCCTAGTATTTATATAGCACAACTGATTCACCAGCCAAGATACACACTTTTCCACATATTCATCAAATAACAAACATAATCCAGCTTTAAACATGGATAAGGCAACACAAAATGAATAAGACAAACAAGTGCTTTACAGAAATTTAAACTGGCAATACTGACGTAAAAAAAATGCAAATAAAATATCATAATTAAAGTGATGCTCAGCCTTAGAAGGCAGCAGAACATGAGCCTGCTTTTAAAGGCAGAGCATTAATCTAAAAGAATCGACCGATCAGTCAATAAAATAATCATTAGCTGCAGACCTAAAATGAAATATGTAAAATGGAAGCTATTTAAAAGTGTCACCTTGAGCTTTAAGATAATATAATGAGCATCTCTCCCATTCTGTCATTTAAGAGACCATCAGAAGTGTAATTAATAGATGTATTAATAATAAAAGTGATCAGCTGGCTGCAGCCGAACACATTCAGAGGTCGAGAATATGTGGACAACTTTAGATTAATCAGGACGATCTAGATAAACAACGCACTGCAGCCTTTTATAGTTCTTAGATCACCCACATGAGACATAACAGCGTGTCAAAACTAAACAAACATCAGCTTGACATGAGTGACGTCATTCAGACATGTACAGCACAGTGCCACTGGCTCAGCACTTTTTACACATCGAGACTATCCGAGGTGGCAGCACCCATCTCTCAGCAGTTCTGTGTTAAGAGCAGAGGTGTTGGTATTTGTTTTAAGTCCCTGTCATGTTATTTACAGTTGCCAGTTTATTAAGTACAACTAGCTAAAACCAATGTAGTCTAATACAACAGTCCTGCAGTAAATCCTGTATACTAAGATTACATATCACCATTATAGTGACCAAATCATCATCATCAACATTAGAATAATAAAATAGGCAATACCTCATATAAACACATGAAAACCATACAGAAAGTACATTAATATTAAAGATAGTCTGTCTTTGAAGTGTTTGCTCGAGTGTTAGTGTCACTGCAGATGAGGACAAGCGACCAGTAGCATCACTGGGTTTGCCTGCTGCACGCCCACCCTGTGAACAAAGGACAAAACAAAACAAACCCACGTTTCATGCTGCAGGGAGACTGTTGCTAACTTTGGTTGTTGCTTGACACTATGAGTTTTTCAAAGCTCAGTATTTGAACCATGGTGACTGAACGTCCTTAAACCATCTTTGAATCGCTTAAATTATCATTATTTTTATAAATATTAGGCCTTAAAAGTAAATAAATAGTCTTAAATTTGAATTTCTGGTGTACTAATTGCCACAAACATTTAATCTAATTTAATTTATCCATCTTTTAATTCCTTATTGTCGAAATAAGTCAAGCTTGTCTGCCTGATAGTTCACATTTCTGATGTTACAAATCCTTAAACCTACCACTAGATTAATTTAACTCACTCTAATAACCATATTCCTACATAAAACCTACCTCTGCACAGGACCACATATATACTACTTTTACTTACCTGCAAGACTTGAATAAGAAAGAGATAATTTGTTGTAATCATGGTCAAGTGTCTGATATCTGTAGACGTCCTGTTAACACATAGTTTTATTAATAATTAAAAATTGAAATGGTGATACTAACTGATGGGAATTTACTGCGGTTTATCGTGGACTGTTTCATCCCTAGTTTGGTTTTGGTTAAAGCTGTTTTAAGTAGTTGTTTATTTAACTGTATGATCATTGTGGAGGCTGCAGTTTCTGGTGGTGTTCAACTGTAGTAGGTGTTTCTATTATTTTGTCCACCCCATCTATGTCAATCAGGTTAGGCTAAACAACAGGAGACACCCATCAGTATAATAACATACAGTTCAACATTATAACCGGAAGGATTTATTGCAGGACTGCTGTGTTAGTTTCAGCCAGGTGTACCTAATAAACTGGCAGCTGAGTGTCTGTAGGAATCTGTGCTGTTCCTGATGAACCAGTTGTGGGCTGCGCTGCAGGGTGATGATGTCAGCTTGACAAGAAACAAACATGTCTGTCCATCTTGTGATGATCTGCCTGGTCTGGCTGGCCGTCTCTTCCTCTTCCCACTGTGCTGCCGTAGTGCGCTTCTATGGAAACGGAGGGGGTCTATCACCATGCGCCCACACGCTCCCCAGAGACCCAGAGCTACAGTCTCTATAAATCTGCTCTCTCAATCTCATGTGCTCTCCACAGTGCCTATACACCATGCTTATGATGACTACAGCCTCCACATCCCCCCCAACTCCTCCTCCTCCTCCAATCTGTGCAGCCGTGATCAATTGTTTCACTTTATTGCTCTCAGTTCAGAGAGGGAGACATTTCAATCCCATAAAATTAACAGCGTACAGTTCGCCCGGTGTCTGTGTCCCATTATTGGATAATTATATAAACAACCGCTGATGATGTTTTCATTATACAGACAAGATGTATTGAAAAAGACAAGGTCAGTTGGAGGACTTTGGGATGCAAGTGCCGTGCGAGCCCGGCACAAATCTATGTGATGTCATTAATTGGACAATATAAAGTGAGAGCAGCCTCGCAGAGACGTCCCAGCAGAATTGAATGAAAGCTTCCTAGAAATAGCAGCAATAATGACTTTGGCAGAGATGAGGTTGTGTCTTTCTCTTACCAAAAGTGTTGATGTGACTGTTCCGACAGATGGTTCCATGTCGACTTCACTGATTTGTGTTTCACTGTTTTATGGTAGCGCTGAAACAATTGAAGAAAATGAATCTGCAATTGTTCTTCAATGTAAAATATGGCCGTAATTTTCTGTTTCCAGCTTTTTTAATGTTTCTCCAATTTCTTAGTCTTAGCCCCTATTCCACTATAAACAAAAACTGCTACTATCTGGCTTTTGTACTTAATGGGAAGGTCACAATCTGCATTCACTCACAGGACAAATGACTCTGCGGTTGTCACGCGTATTTTTCAGCTCCAGTTTCAATTAGCTCCAACTGGCAGTGATGGATATACAGGACCTGGGTGGATGCTTGAAGCGCTACCACAAAATACCACCCATCTCCATCTAAGCAGTGCTCAAATATATTTCAAAAATTAGTTTGCACTGAGTTTGAAAGAGAGAATGCTGTGATAAACATTTGTCACTGTGTTACAATGCAATGTTCTGATGGTAAACCTTTGGTCCTTACATTCATATGGATGCCACTTGATGTACTCCACCCACCTAAACACCATTACAGACCAAATACACCACCTCATTGCGGTGGCACTTCTCCATGGCAGGACAATGCCACACCACTAAAACTGCTCAGAAATGGCCCGAGGAACATAACTAAGAGCTCAAGATGTCGGCCACATTCCCCAGATCCCAATCTGATTAAGCATGCGTGGGATGTGCTGGTATCCCACATTACAACCCACAGAACTCCAAGGATCCACCACAAACGCCCTGGTGCCAGACACCGCAGGACACTCCCAGAGGTCCTGTGTCCATGCCTTGACATTTTAGAGCAAAGTTGGATCTATGAAGGCCCCACTGTGGATAGGGGTTACCTCGAGGGTACTGGTACGTCCCACAAATGCTTGATTGGATTGGGGTATGGGAAGTTTGGAGGCCAGGTCAATGCCTTGAGGTCTTTGTCACATTCCTTGGGCCATTCCTGAACAGTTTTTGCAATGTGGCATGGTGTATTGTTCTGCAGAGGGAGCCACTGCCATCAGGGAGTACTGTTGCCATGAGGGAGGGTACTTGGTCTGCAATGGTGTTTGGGTGGGTGGAACATGTCAAGTGGCATCCATTTGAATGCAAACACCCAAGGTACCCTAGCAGAACATTGCATTAATAATTAACCAGGTGATTAATGTTAATGTTAATGTTTAATGTTTCGGCTGATCGGTTGTCACATTGTCACTGGCCTCCATGCATTTCCTACTGTTTACTAACCTGTTTTCCAGTGCATTCATGATGTTGAATGTTACACATTAGAAAAAAATAAAACACAAAGGCATACGTATCTTCACATGACTCTTGTCTAGTGGCAAAGGAAAATGAGTCTATTGCTTATTTTAGTGGGTTTTCCTGCGTTTTAGAAACCTGCGTATACACGCTACATTTTGATGGAAAAAGGATGTAAGAAAAAAATATATATATTTTTGAGTTGGTACTGTAGGTCAGCCAAAAAAATGCAATTCAACTACATGAACTTAGACTGTGAAATGTTGTTATGGACATTTTTCACTATCAAATAATCGAGAAAACTAGCAACTTGATGAGTTTGTAAGGAAGACAGTTGTTAGCTGCAGCTCTGTACACATTTTCCTTTCTCTCTCTCTTTTTTATTTAACCAACCTTTGTTTCATTTTATGATTATTTGTTTGTCTGTGTATCTTATTATTTAATTTATCTTTATTATTGTTTGTCTTTTCTTTCCTGGTTCCCATTTGATTTACCCACCTATTTTCTTGCCTTTCCATCCTCCGCCTGCTCTCCTTTTATCTCTGGACACGCTGCCCCCTAAACCTCCACCGCCTCCACCAACAGCGGGCTTTGTGAAATCACCTTTTTCTGAGACTAAGCTCACGGGCGACACCTTTGAGCTGTACTGTGACGTGGTGGGAAACCCCACCCCAGAAATCCAATGGTGGTACTCTGAGATCAACCGAGCCGACTCCTTCAGGCAGCTGTGGGACGGCGCCCGTAAGCGGCGAGTGTCCATCAGCACGGCCTATGGCTCCAACGCTGTGAGCGTGTTGGGTGTGTCTCATCTCACACTGGACGATGCCGGGACCTATGAGTGTAGAGCGAGCAATGACCCGCGACGTAATGACCTGCACCAAAATCCAACCACCACCTGGATCCGTGCTCAGGCCACTATTTCGGTGCTGCAGAGTGAGTGGTCACTGTAGAGGAAACACCCCCTTCCCCTCCGTTAGCAACCAAATGTAACACTTCCTGTGTGATTCAGTCTCCCTCAGACCTCTCCAGGGGACCTCTATCTTTCCCCGTAGGTGCCATCCTCCCCTACGGACTTGGGAAATGAAGAAACTAGTCCTTTAGTACTTGAGTAGTATTTTATATTGTACTCATCCGTCGGATCAGCCTCCATCCCATAGAGCACACCCTCCATTTCCTCTTTACTTAATTTTTCTTACTCTTTAGCTCTCATCTTGTCATTTCCCCAAACTCTTTGTCAATAGATTGCATTTATTTTTTCCTTTGTTTATTATTATTTAATTATTTTATGTCTGTGTTTTTAAAATGTTGCAGACTGACTGTTCTTCCGAACTTGTCCAATATTTGCTTTGACCTTGTTAATTCTGAATGTTTTGAATGGCACCATTTGTTGTTTGCTCACCAGCAGCGAAGAATCAGCATATCTTTTCTATAAATTATAATTCTCTTTCTTTCCCCTCAAACTACGCTGTACCGGGATCTGAAATGTACAGAACTGTGATGGAAACCAAAACTTGTGGTTACTAAACCTGATTGTCAATTGTCAATACTTTCTGTTTAGCCCAGAGTATCAAAGTGCTGAAAGCTGCCTTCAAATATCTATGTCATATCTATTAGTAAACCTTTTAATTATTTGATGATCAGATAGCTCCAGATTCATTATCAAAATCTTGACAATTCTAGATTAGATTTTAGATTTCATGGAGGCAAAGTCGTTAAACAGCTGATGGTGTTGAGGTTTAGACGACATTTGTAAAGTGAAAAAAAAAATCTTTGCACAGAATGTGTTTGAATACTTAGATTGAGAGGTTCACTGGTGTCTACCATAGACTGTATATAAAGATGGATGGCATGTCTCCACTTCTTTCCACTGTACAAAAATGACTTGTGCTGGTGATGTCTTTTGGAGCCAAAGTCTGCACAGTAGTAATCAGGGAGTGGAGCTGTGGTATCGAGGTCCCAGCTGACACTGTGCTTGACACCTTGGATGCATAAAAAGAACTGGATACAGCGTTGGAGGTGGGACCCTGTTCATTCCTATGAAGGCTGCTCAGTGGCACATGAAGCTGCCACATAAAAAAAATGACCTGAATGAGCGGCGCTGCTTCTGCATCATTGAGCCCATAGAGCAGAAGCTGGCCTGCTGGCTGAGCTAGCTAACTTCCGGTTAAGCGCCCCGCTAACTTGAATGGGAATCAAATTATTTAATCACGCGGCTCTTCAAGACTTTCCAAATGTTATCGGACTGAATGGATTGAATTCTGATAGTAAAATGAGTCATGTCACGGGTTGTGACACTCAAAAAAATGTATCCACGGATTTAAAGCTTTCTCTTTCACAATGTAAGTCTATGGGAAAAAGTCTTTAAGTTCCCATGGGATCACATGACAGATTTGGAAGTTATCATTCCACTGTTTGCCATGTCATGTCGTCCATCTTTATATTCAGTCTATGTGTCTATGTGTAAGAACAAGATCAGGATTAAACAGAATACGACACCCCAGTTAAGATCTTCGTTGTTTAAAAGTGAATCCGAGTGAGGATTTTCCACAGGTTGAATTTCAACCAGTTATAAATAATAAATGTTATTGTAGACTTTGTTTTTATGGGAATCCTTCAGAGCTTTTTAATCTCATCTCTGAAATAAAGCTCAGAGAGTTGTTGAACAGACCTTGACCTGGAGTCATCTTCACTGGCTAACGCTAGGAGTACTTCTTTTATTATTTGAAGATTAAACCTCGAGTTTATTTTAGCATAAAAAGAAATCAGCATTTGAAAAAAATATGTGAAAAAATGGATCCGCCTGTACTCCTGTGTATCCTGTACAGAAACTGGTTCCAGAAGTACTTTCCCTCTACATAAGATCACAAGGTCACCTGACAGTTTAGGTTTATGGCCGTCAGTTTAAATTAAATCAACTGTGTTTTTGAGAAGTCATGTTTTTGGGTCATTGTGGTGTGACTGCTCGAGGCTGGGCGCTTTATTACTGCAGTTGAGACCACAACAGAGCGCTATAGTTGCACAGTTAACCCAAAATTGGGCTTTAATTTTTATTTAAGCTGCAGATTGATCTACAAAGCCCAGTGATTGGATGCTTCTTATTGAAGTGCACCTTGGGAGCTGTAGTTGGCTTCCCTTCTTACATTTATATGTACACAGGCTTAACTTTTATTAAAGAAGCAGATATTTCCCAGTGCAGTTGGTCATCTTTTGTACTGATGATTCAGCCGAGGGAGTTTTGAGTCTTGGAAGTGCTCCCACTTCCCAGTCACCCAACAACGCAGAAAATGACTTCTACTTAAGGAACCCTGGATGCCCGAAATAATTCCTCCCACATCAAGACTCTATTCCTGTGTTGTATTGTATAAGTGTGTGTATGAAGTGTGGTTGGCGTTGGTGTCCGTCTGAACCCTCTATGCGTTGTTGTTTACATCCTCCAACACTCACCCACGGGTCCCTGCATGCACACTGATCTGTGTCTCTATTACAGAGCCGTCAATCGCCGCCTCTGAACACACCACACTTCCTGTGGAAGGCGACGTTTACTTACTGCAGTGCAACCTGACCAGCGCCCACAGCGTCCACCAGGAGAGCTACTGGATGAAGAACGGGGAGGAGATACCTGAGACACGCAGCCCAAACAGGAACACTGAGTACAAGTAGGAGTCAGGGCAAAAGCTTTTACAACTTGTTGTGTGTGTGTGTTTAACACAGAGTTTAGCAGTGGGTTCACGTGAGGTGTGTTTCTGCTCTACAGGCTGAACAAACCAAGAGGAGAAGCCGCCGGAGTGTACATGTGTGTCTACACCTTCGAGACGGCTCCTCCAGCAAACGCCACCATCGAAGTTAAATGTAGGTGTTGATTTGTGAGCCGCAGGCGTTTTTGTCAGTTTCAAGGCCACATTAGAGTTGTCACCAATAAAAATGGCCCGAATGGCCTTGAGCACTGGCAGCCCTGTCATGTGAGGACCTGTGATTTCAAACGGCTCTGCGGGCTGCTCATGGGGCAGCCGGCGCCCTTGACACCTCCATCTAACCAATGCCCGGCTCAGTGGCAGCAGATGGTGTCTTGTTTGTCTGATGGCAAGGGATTATGTCTCAACGGTAAAATCTGGTCGGCCTTTTCTGCTGTCACACGCATTGCTACGGAGGCAAATTGGATTTTGTTTGCTTTTATTTTATGGGGCATTTCTTTTCATGTTTTTTAATATACAGAATATACAGGATAATGTAGGCAGCTTGATGTTTCATCACTTCACATGTTCCTGAGAAGATGAGATGTTGTGAATTAAATATTTGATGTTGACATTTCACTTCTGCTCACACAGACATTTGTCAATCCTCCCCGTGTTGTGCTCCTTGATCATGGCTAGAAAAATTCAATAGAATTATTTTAGTTTGGTGGATTAATTGAAGGACAACATTGTATCTGAGTTTTCTTCTTTTATATTTCTCTACTTGTAGCAGTCACATTTGCTGCATTATTACCCCCTTCAGCTGTTTGAATGCAGCTATATTTGGCATATACTAACTCTGGAACTTGCTGTGTGCATCTTGCTTGAAAAAACCCCTCTATGAATAAAAGGACATTGTTAGTTTGTACTGAAAATGAAAAAATGAAAAGCACAAATAAGTAACCCATTTATTATTTTCATGCAACGCACATGACTATACTTACAATTATGAATTGCTACAAAAAAAAAAACCTCTCTGAATTTCTTGATTGTGTTGTAACCATCAATCTGTTTTATGTTGTTTCAGCTGCTCCTGACATCACAGGCCACAAGCGCAGTGAGAATAAGAACGAGGGCCAGCGTGCTATTCTCTACTGCAAGTCTGTTGGCTATCCTCACCCTGTCTGGACCTGGCGCAAGTACGACAACGGCATTCACAGGGTATGAGATAGCAATATACTCCCCCTGGCTACTGTAGCAGCTCAGTACATATTCTACATTTGAGTATATTATAATGTTCAGTTTTGAATATTCTCGTATGCGGAGTTGGCAAAACATTCGAAACACCTCAGCATACAACCTCAGTAATAGTTCAGTTAATACCTCGCTGAAAACTGGCATTATTATTAAACACTATTATCTTTGTAAAGGTAGAGTTTATTGGCGACGTATTACAGATAGATAACAGGTTACTATTGATTAAAATTTCTTGTATCTGCACGAACCTGTGTTGGAAGAAGTCAGTATGCATACACTAAGCACGAGCAGATCTTAACATTAAATTGTAATTTTACTGTCACTGTGAATATTCCAGCTCAAGACAAGAAGCATGATTACATCAGATGAGATAAGATAAGCCTTTATTGTCTCCCTTAGGAGAAATTTGTCTTGGGTATTTGACAGCACAGGCGACATAACAGCTCACAGCCTCAAACAACCATCCATATACATGTACATTCAAACTACATCTATAACATTCAGTAAAAGACACAGATCCATGTACACTAGAACACACACCAAGAGTCTTACATGATGCTAAGATATTGGACATTCCCCCAATAAAAGCTGTAATGTCAGAAGAAGAAGAAAAACATATATTTTATTAATCCCTGAGGGGAAATTCAATGTTTTCACTCTGTTGTCATGTAAACACACAGGCCCGAAATACACACACATGCACAAACAGGACCTATACATGCATTAAATCTAGAGATTTTAGAGCGAGGGGGCTGCCTTGGACAGGTGCCCCAAGCAGATGGGGGTCTGGTGCCTTGCTCAAGGGCAACAAATTGGCACCTGTCCAGCTACCAGTCCATACTCCATATTTGGTCAACTTCCAGTTCCCAACCCAAGTCCCTATGGGCCGAGCTACTGGCGTTAGATAGTACACAGATAGAAAATCTCGCATGTGTTGTACATCATTTCATATTAAAAATAATGATGCACTTCATTGATACAACACCCTTCAAAACAAAGTTACAAAAAGTAAAGTTAAAATGCTTCATATAGGAAAGATAAGATTAAAACAAATCAGCATTACAATAATATAAATCCAGGCAAATAAAAGTAAAGAGAATGAAGGAGACTACTTGTTAATAAAACAAGGTAAAAAAAAAGTAAAATAAACAAAAACAACGCAAAAAATAAACAAATGAAATGCATATATGTTTTAATGTTTTAAGACATGAGCTTGTTTAGAATATTAAAGCACCTCTGTACATGTAAATACAGCCACATTTCTGTCTTCTCGCTCAATAGGAAATCGACAACTCAAGCGGGCGCTTCTTCATCAACAGCAGAGACAACTACACCGAGCTCCACATTGCCAACCTGGACATTAATCTAGATCCAGGCGAGTACCACTGCAACGCCACCAACATGCTCGGCACCCGTGATGAGAAGATCGTGCTGAGGGTCCGCAGTCACTTGGCCCCCCTGTGGCCTCTTCTGGGGGTTTTGGCCGAGATCATCATCCTGGTCGTCATCATCGTCGTTTATGAGAAGCGCAAGAAGCCTGAGGATTTACAAGACGGTGAGTCACCGCCAGGGTTGTTTTATTATTCCACTGTTTTTAATATATCTGAGGAGAAACTGGTTTAACTGTTCATTTCAAACCCTGTCAGCGTGCTGCGGGGCGACGAGGCAGCTGTGAAAGGAGGCGCACTTTGTTTTTTTCCGCCTAAGTCATTTCTTGGCCCGAGACACCAACAGAGTCACCTGACACTGCGCTCTGCCCGCGCTCAGTAATTCAGTCTGGCGAGGTTGACCCAACAGGCAGACGCTGTTGCAGGAGGTCGCACCTTGTCAGGACAATTTTACCCATTTAATATTCATGAGAAATATGATACTGCAGTGTTGCGGAGGTGGACAGTTTCAATTATTAACAGCTTTCCAGGGACCTTGTGCTGTCCCCAAGCTGCTGCAAGCGTCACCACGAGACACATCATTTAGAGACACAACCTGCGTATGCCAGCGTGGGATTTTCTAATACTACTGAGTACTTCATTTTCAAGAGACTCGCCATATCATAAATTATGCATTAATGGTATTTGGGGCGACCTTTTCCTCTCAAACAGAATTTTGATGTTGTCACATGCTGATTAGACGCAACGTGCAGCGAATGACTGACAGCTCAGAGCTGTGATCGCCTGTCAGTCAGTGACACTGAACAGGGATATACTGTCATTAGTCACCTTGAAAATCCTCACAGTGTTACAAAATGGACGCAGACTGCGTGAATAAAAACAGCAAATTCTTGCATGAAATGTTAAAATTTCATATTTTGCTCCAGTTAGCGTTTGCTGTTGAATATTTAATGGATTGTTGTAATATCTCCCATCCTCCCCTTCTCCCCAAATTGCATAACCTTAACCATGTTCGTGGTAAGTGTGAGACTTTGCATGCTTCATGAATTTTAATAAGCATTCAGCCTCATCTTCTTCCAGTTCACAGCACACGAGTACACAGTTGTGTTTGGCCTCGACATTAATGTCAATGCAGTTCAGAATCCTCAGTTTTTAAGATTTTATTTTAGTAACGGTCATATTTTTGCATCAAACGGCAGCAGTGAGATGGCATGCACGTCACTGTAAAGACCCGAAAATATTTTGTGTTTCTCAATCATCTCTACCGTCACTGTTTCACACTGCTTCAGCGACTTTATTACCCTCAGTAGAGGGCTGATATATTTTATTCTCACTAATCTCTTTGAGTGAACAGCTGTTCTGTGCGAGCGCTGTCTGTCTCTGCATGACAACAGTGTTGTTGTTTTTTTAAAATTGAATTTTTGCCTGTATGTATTTGTTTGAATGTGGTGTCGTGCTGGATTTAACTGCATTCTGTGTGTTTTGTGAGTGACCTCATGAGGTGGTTTTTCCTGCGGCATGACAGCCTGTTGTTTACTACTTTGTTACTCCATTGAGGCTGCGTTTTCATCCCATAACACATGCAGCACAGTTGAAAGATAAAAAGTCTGGAAAATCTAAAGTGCACCATGTGTCAGTCGCAGCTACTGTTCTCAATGCTTTACGCTTTCTGTTAAAAACAACAACTTATCACTTCATCAACATTTGCAACTCTCCTTGCGATTATTTTATTTTCTGGTCTTCATTTCTCCATATTTTCCCTTGTTGCCTCAGATGATGACCCAGCAGGACCAGTGTGAGTATTAACATTTTACCTTTGATATCTGTTTAACTTGATGACGTGTGTTTTGTTGTTAGGTTATCATGATGTATCCACTCCGGGCTGTCTGTAGAGCTCAGTGTACAGTACACCCCAAATTTGGGTCACAAATAACCGGGAGCATCATGCGATGGTGCTTTGCTGCATTCATATAAATCACAGGGAAATATAATGAGTCAAATAAGGGTATTTTTAAGCTGTCAACAACAGGGGGGATAAGAAAATATCAATACACTTGAGTGTTGCAGTATTAATTTTTGTGATACTGTGTCAAGTCTCAAAAACACTTTTTAATTTTAATTAATAGTTTACATGCAAAGATTCACAGCAGTGGTTCATTTTGGTTTTTAAATCCCTGACAGCTTGATATCAGTGTTGTAATCTGTCTTAAGCCATTTGACTCTTACGCTCCAGCGCATCAACATATCGCTAACGTGTTAAATGGACTGTGATGAATACACATGTAGATCCCACTGTTCTGATTGCAAAAAAAAGAAAACTTTTGAACTCAGATTTTATACGGATGGTGGTGTGTTCTTTATACTTTTACAATTTTCTTGAAATTAGATTTTAAAAAATGGTAATATATTGTCTTGCTTTCAGTATCGCAGTATACTGAATCGTAACCCTTGTAACGCAATACTTATCGAATAGACAGATTCTTGACAATACACAGCCCTTGTCAATGACAAGCTACTGTCTGAATTGTCCTGATTATGGAAGCCCTTCCATGATGCTCTAAGAACAAAAAAAGGCCACACTTAAATTTAAGTCCCCCATTTATCTCTCATTAGCAGTATGCAAACATTTAGAAAATAGTTTAACACACTATGATGCAGTTGTGAGCCGAGATAGGTATTAATTAAATGTTCTGTACGCAAATTCAGAGCATTAATATAACAGCAGACAAGTACTTCCTGTGTAGAGATATAGTGGAGTAATGGCGTCCTGAGCAGAGAATGAAGTCACGCTACCTCTGTTGGTTGAATGTGTAGATCGTTGTGGATGTTGCAGATGCAAAGCACCCCCTCTCCCATTACCCCATGGTTAACACTTGTAGCTCTGTCAGCACTGTTCCCGCTGTTAGCACAGTTAGCTGCTGGCCACCGGCTCAGCCATCTCTATGCTGAGAGCCGTGTGCTGACAACCCTTTGAATCATAGATACGCACTTTGTATCATATAACGCTCTTTTAATATATTTATCGACAACCTTTAAGAACCCATTAGGAGGCATGAGTGAACAGGCGTATTAACTGAAAATAAATTATGTAGTAAAACACAGATGTAATAATACAAATTAGGTCTTTATCTGAGGACTTATAACTGCTGACAAATACTGTACACAAATAATAATTTAGGAATGCCCTTATAGCTGTTTACATCTACATCATAGTGTGGTAAACTATTTATTAAATTCTTGTATACTGCTTTGTTGCTTTTTTAAATGTGTAACCTGACCCAGGTCTGGTATACTCCTCCACAGTGAAAAGTAGAATATGTGTTCAGCTAATCAGCTGTTTAGTCTACAACCGAGATTCAACTGAGTGTTGTTTTCATTATTGATTAAACGGTCATTCGTCAGACTTTAAAAAGCTCCCCTCAGAGCCACAGAGGATCATCGACTTGTTTTCAATAGCTCAGTAGTACAAACCATGTGTAAAATCAGTGGAATGCCCCTTTAATTTACTGTTTTTCCTAAATTGAAATCAATAAAATGTTAGAAATTATGCGAAATTTTCATCATAAGTTGGCAGTGGTGCCCCCAGACATTTTTCATAGGGATAGCCAGATGGGGCCACAGAAAATCTTGGGGTGGAACACCAAAACCAAAAGCCATAACTGAATTTCAGAAATTCTATTATACTGTTGTATATAGGCTAGTTAAATTCTATGTCAGTATGACAGTTAATGACTTGCATACTGATATGCTTTGGTTTCTAATTCTAAAGCAGTCACACCCAGGTGCACACCAAAACAACCGAACCGAGACCTTCTTGAAGAGGTGGTCTCGGTCCGGTTACAAACAAACTCTGGTGCGGTTCGTTTGTGGTGAGAACGTGTTCCGACCTGGATCTGAACCAACTGCAGTCACATGACACATTGTTTGGGTTAAACATGAGCATGTTACAGTCCTGGAGGATTATTAATGTGCACCTCCTCCTGTACTGCCTTAATATGCACATTCAGCACATCCAATGCATCAAAACATTGTTTTCTAGTTGGAGCCGCGCCTCGTTTTCAAACTGTATGGTTTGACTAAAATGAACAATGACAGCAATATAGTCCACGATGAGCAGCGCTAAAATCAACCTGCGTAGTTGTCCCTCCATTGTGACATTAGAAAGTGTCACATTTATCTTGCAAGTGTACTCTTCTTCAGTGTTTTGTTTACTTCCTGGATTCTTCCCACATCGAAATTCTGACCAATCAAGAGCAGATTTCTCACACAAGGCATTTGATCTGGTCCGCTTGTAAATGCTGCTGTGAGAACATGAACCAACTCTAGGCTATTATTGTAACAACATTAGTCCCTGATTCAGACCAAAGAAAGCAAAGTCGAGGTCTGAAAGCACCCTAATATACAGCTTTAATTTGAAGACGTGAATTAATTGTGAGGATTAAAAACACTTACTGTGAACAATTGATTATATCAGGGTGGTCATGGCCCCCAGCGGCGCTACTGTAAGTCGGCAGAGCCCAAAAAGATTACTTAAAATTGGTAATTTATTCTGATCGGCAAACAAAATTATAACATTCATAATTATATGTAACAGAGACAACAAATCATTTGTGTTTGTGTATATCAGTCATTAGAATTGCAATCAGATTATTTTGTGTCTCAGTTTCTTCAGTGTTCACGTGTTTCAGCTGAGGTATGAACTGATTGTGTTGTTTCCTTCCTGCTTTAGGAAAACTAATTCAACCAACAACCACAAAGACAAGAATCTCCGCCAGAGGAATACGAACTGAGCAGCCTGTCTGCTGAGTAAGTATTAAATTATTAAGAGGAAGCCTGATGATAAAGACGTACGACAAGCCTGTGGCCACAAATTACAAGATGATCTTATCACTGAACACTGCTGTCAACCAAAATCAGACTGTTGTCAGACTGCACTAATGGGTCGTACGTTCTCTTTATTTGCAGGTTTCATTACACATGTATTGACCATATGAAGGTAAACGAGAAGGGAGTCCAAACCAGTTGTTAATAGGATGTATCTGCCATTACGAGTATGGTTGTGGAGGAGTTAATGAGGCATGCCTTATGATTTAATTGTGTGAGGGTGCGAATATGGAATTGCTAACATTATAACCATTGTTGCTGCATGCAGTTGTTGACGTTTATGATTTATTTCCCCTCTTATCCCCTAATTTAACATTTTTACTACTTCTAAAATAATGCATGCAAGATGTCGACCTTCTGTTTGATACAGAAATGGCTTTTTATTTATTTATTTATTTATTTTGCTCTTTTCTCTGAGAGTGGCTTCATTTAGATAATCTGTACTGTGTGTTCTAGAGGAAAAACAAAACTCGGCAATGTAACAGAAAACACCACCATAATCTGGTATGACAGTTGTGTACAGTTTTATCATTCCTCTGCATACCATTTTATCCGAAAATATCTATTACATTTTAAGGGCTTTGCAATGTCCCTCTAAATTTGGTTAAGGTTTACTTTACTGTATGTACTGTATGTATTAAATCACTATAACTATGTATCAGATCACCATTAATATAAAGACTATTCATATGATATGATGCACTTAAATGTTGAGGGTAATGAAAACCTGTATAAACCTACTTTAGGAAATCTGTACTAATCATTCTAACATATTGTTTTATAATTGTGTGTATTGTACAGCATGGCTATTATCCTATGCAATTATTATCCATATCAATATATTGAAAATCATTGCAGCTTTTGATTTCTCTGTGACAAAGCTTTAAACTAGTAGGATCACCGTAGAGCGTTGATGGCATACTACACAGCTGCATGAATTCTCTACAGCTGGCGTGGGAGGCGGTGAAAAGAAGCCCACGTCAGGACTGACACGTGTGAAGCAATTCTAAGATCCCCGACTCATTTTTAAGAATAAATATCTCGAAAAAGAAAAGTGTGTGTGATGAATTTCTTTTTGAGACACAGTGGACATTCAGTTGTACCGTTAAGGATGCACACAGGCCGTCCCAGGAGGATGCAGGAAAATATGAGCATGTTGAGAACAGCACCATCTAGTGACGTTTTGAGTGACGCACAGCTGACATGTTGAACATGATGATGAACATCAGAGGAACAAGGACCAACAAATCTTGATTAAAAAGAAATCCTCACTTGGTGTGCAACAATCCCAGTCGTATGAAAAACAAGATTTTTGTGAACAGTTTATACTTGATATGTGGGTTTATTCTGCTCTTTTGACACTGAGGCAAACTGTGGGGTCATTTACAGTTCTGTTATTTCTCTTGAGCAGTGAGCATTGATCAGATAATAGAATACTCTTAACTCAGACCCCTGAGTTCAAGAGTAGCACTAAATTTATGCACATGGGCCCCATGTGCGGGAGCAGTGCACCCACTGTGGCGACTGTGGGCTCTCTTCCGGCCCGTGGTCCGTTGCTGTGTCATCCCCTCTCACATCCCCCCTCATGCCCCAAACTGTCCTGTCATTAAGGGCAAAAAGCCCAAAAAAATAATCTTTAGATTTAAGCACACAAATGTTTTTTCATTCTTCCCATACCATATTTTTTTTGTTCTAGTGTTTTTGGTATTTAAGATCCAGACTAGATCGGAAAGGGTGGAAAATGTGACATTGCAAGGAAGAAACTATCTTTCTGGTTAGGATTATTGATAGATAGATAGAGGTGGAAATTTATTCTATATATCCATTAAAAGCCACCATTTAGGACACTGAGGCAGGGGCCTGATAGTGGGAGGAAAAGTGGAAGTGATTACCCAGGGGGCCTGGAATGAAAAGTTTGGTTTGGTTTGCAGTTCTATTTGTCAGTAATTAGTGCCATAACTTAATTCAAATTGGCTGAATAAATTAGTTTAAATATCAAACTTTGTACAAATAATAAAAAATAATGGAAGCTCTGTAAAGCCCCTCTCATCCCTTTTTTGTTTTTAAAGATTATTTTGTTTTGTTTTTTTTGCCTTTGATGACAGGATGGTGTTGGATGGGTGGGTGGCATGCAGCGGGGGCTGCGGCAAGGACACTGCCTTTGTGCATGGGGCGCCCGCCCTATTTACTGAGCTACTGGGTGCCCCCCTCTCACCCCTTAAAGGTGCAAAATGGTTTAGTCTGCCCCTGTACTAGGATTTGTCTCTAAATACAGCTAAACCCCAGTGACAGACCTCTAATGCTGCTGGAGCACCAATGCACACTGTTGTGTCTTTCCCCAAGAAAGGGAAATTGTTGTTTCAAAAAAGAAAAGAAAGGAACGCAAACTGAAAAAACAAAACCAAAAAAATTCGAGAGGAAACATGCATCAGGAAAGGACGGACGGGAGGCCCACAGAGAACATTTATGCACAGGGCCCAGAATTTGTTGCTACGCTCCTGCACTGACGTTATGTCTTCAGTATCTTTTTAAGCAGGGTGGGGGTGTCTGGTACAACTTAACCTACTTTCAAGGTGCAAACAGATGAGAAAGAAATCTGGAGAGGTTGAAACTCCAGCAACACTTGTAGTAGAAGTTGTTCTAGATACTGTTGTTCAAATGTTGCTTGAATTTCAATCTCAGTATCTTTCAAGAAATAAGGGTTCAAATGACCTTAGTTTAGAGTTTATCCTCTACCATTGCAGGACAATTAGACATGGTGAGTGTGGTGATGGTGCTGAGTTTTTAAGTCTGATTCAAACATTTTTTAGAGTCCAAATTCTTAAATTTGACTTGTTTATGCCAAAATTATAGAATTCGATTGAACTGAATCAGCCATTTGCATAGAAAACGAATACAATGGAATATGCAAAGCGACTCCTCTAAGTAGCCAGTCTGCACCTCCTGTTACCAGGAGCTTGACCCCAGACTTCTGGCTGTTGTTGCACCTCAGACAGCAGTGTGCTGACCTTGTCAGAGTATTGTTATGTTCAGAATTATGCTCCTGGCTCTGTGGAGAAGGCTTGAAAATAACATTTGGACCATTATGAATGCGTGATTTAATTAATAAACAAGATTTACAATGCAGAAATATGGTAAAAAGAAAATTTTACGCTCTTCTTGGTGGCAGTTAGTCAAAAGTGTTATTTGTTGGTCTAAAATCCTGACTGTGGGTTGAAGTAATGAACATATCTTCAACAATATTGGTAGTTATCATGTGTGATTTTAGTGAAGATATTATCTGCACATGGAGCTCATTTATTGATGGCAAATGACCCCTTTGCAATTTAGAATATGTTGTGTAGTTATTCCATTTTATGGTTTACAGTTACACAGAAACATCTACACCCAGTTTATTAGGTACACCTATCTAAGGCTAATGCAGTCTGACACAACAGTCCTACTATAAATCATACCTTTATAAAAAGTATTGATTCAACTTTGTGGTGCTGGTAGATGCATTATCTTCTCAGACAGTAGTGGGCAGCACATTCAACACATTATGTGGAAATGGCAGCAGTACAGCAAAGGGGGGCGCTATTCTATAATGCCTGCAGTGACCAGGTCTCATTGTCGAGCTATCAGCAACATTTCTGTAACTGTTACCACCTGGAGAGTGATGACACACTAAAATGTGTTTTCATACCTTTTCAAACTGGTCATTTAATTGTCTTGACCTGATTCCCGTGATGTAGCGCCGTGTCCTGGATTAATATGTCAGTGGGATTCAAACTGTAACAGGAGCAGTCCATTTCTGGAGCAAAGAGACATCTGTGACTTTATGAACCCTGAAAAAAAAACAACAGGAACACAACTTTTGAGAAAAATGATTTGTAGCTGTGTCTGTGTGGGTTAATCTCTCACTCTGAGATGTCAGGTGAAGTTGAAATAAATCTGATGGACTAGTTCTTAAACAGGCCACTGGATTAATAATACATTTAGAGGGTAGATTTAAACTTGGCTGGAAAGAGTCATAGTTTTATTTTTAATGAATTCACTCAGTAATGTTCCTTTTGGCCCTCTTCTACTGTTTGCCTCCTCTGTGACCAGACACAGTCTAATTTAAAACACCATTTCCAGACATGTTTCACAACATAACACATTACAAAACAAAAATAATGTCCTTTAAATAACATTTTCTGTCTGATGTGATTTTTCCACATGACTTTACATTGTGTGTTTCCTATTTGATAATATGTGAATAGTTATTCAATTAGAGTGTGGCAGTTAACTGACCGACACATATAGTTCATGATAAACTGAAAATAGCACACATAACATGTAGCATGTACACTCACTTGCCAGTTTATTAGGTACACTCAGCTAAAACAGATGTAAGGAAGCTTAGTTTTGAAATGTAATAGGTTGCAGATTACTAGTTAACCTGTTAAAAAGGTAATAAGTAATGTAACTCTTTTAATTATATAATCAAAGAAATGTACCTTATTACATTTGATTTATTTTTGATTATTTTTCAAATGTGACTGATTGTGGTAACAAGTTTTGACATCGAGCATTTCAGTGTTGACAGCATTTTCACTGCTGCTAAACAAGCTTTACATCGTACAGGAATGTTAAAGACATTTTCTGGTTTTAGGAGGAAAATATTGGTAAAATTCCAGCACTGGAAGGCGCTCTCTTTGGCACACAAGAGGCTGGGCATATTCAATTAAGAGCACTAATCAAAAACAAAAATCTAAGTGTAACTTCCAAATGAAAGGAGCCTGTCTGGCACAGAGACACCTTCTTGTAATACTCTTGATAGTGTTGCACACAAATTTGTCCCGTCTTTGCTGACCTGTGTTGTCTGGACATATGCCAAAGGAAGACATTTCTGCAGAGTGAAAAGATGCAAAGCAGCAGAGTGAATGTTAAGTTTTTGAATTTTGATTTTGATTAGCATCTGTTATTTAATTACATAGTTTTTCTTAGTAACTGTAATAGATTACAGTTACATTTGTTATTACATTATGTAAACACATTACAATTATTATTATTAGAATATTATATTATTAGAAACACTTCTTGGTATAGTGCAATACAGTTCAACAGTAACACAAACTGCACCCTCCAAAATTACCTTAAAGTTGAATCAGCACCTCTCCACAACAGTTTCAACAAAAACCCAACATGGCAATTGTATTTGACAGCAGTGGTTTTAAGTCAGGTGTACCTAATAAACTGGCATCTGAGTCTAAATCAGCCACGTGGTGATGGTGATGACGTCCCACCCTGGGTGATAATCGTGCCTGCAAACATAATGGAGAGTGATGACTGTAATGTACTAAATAAGGCACAGAGTGTGAACTCCTAATCTGGGCAGTTCATGATCAGGAGACTGTGTCGAGGCGTCAGCACTCCAAGCCTG
>NC_065525.1:28901812-28941691 GCF_006386435.1 Epinephelus moara
TATCACATGAAAATGTCATGGAGTTGATCCCTCCCATTTTCATCATGAGGCGGGTGCAGCTCAGGTGGTAGAGCTCAGTAGTCGTAGGGTTGGTGTTTTGATTCCCTGTCTATATGTCAAAGTGTCACAGAGCCAAAGACGCAAGAAAATGTAAGCTGTCTTGGACAAAGTTGTCAAATGCACGTAATATAATGTAACATAGACATCCTAAATCTTGCATCTGGGCTGCATTTAGAAAAAATCAATCAGTTGCAGAAAGGAATTGAGAAATCAAATATTACAGCAAAATAGAAACTTTATATAACTTTCTCCAGGGAGCACCCTCTCTGTCCAGAGAAATCTGGGCATTTTGTCACTTTGGAAAGCATTACACTCAATATGTCATATAATTTTTGAGAAGTGATTTTCAAATAATTCCCATTAGCTGCCTAAAGTTGCACATTGCAATGAGATATTCCTGTTTGTCTGTTTGCGTCAGGCTTGGTACTTGCTCCTCTGTGTTCAAGCTGAAACCACAAAGCTCAGTGGCACTATCAAAGAGAAACAAAACAAATCTTTATCAAGCTCCATTTCCATAATGCCGTTTCTTTTTGAATATCCCTCTGTGTGGGTTTTCCACAGTACAAGTCTGAACTAATTCAAGCCCGACTATTCTACAGTGCTAAGGTCCTCAGCTCTGTTTGATTAGGGCAACACACAGGAGGTCCACTGCCACGGTGTTTTCTTTACCTGGGCCCATAACTCTTAAAAACACACAAACACTTGGGTTGTAAATGACCTGTTCATCACACAGTGACAGGAGAGGTGATTCTGGACTCTTGGTGGGCCAGGTGTGCAGATCAGGACAGCTGTGCCGTGCCAAGACTTGTTGGCATGGCGACGCGGGACCATGGAAAGTTCTGGAATCTGTCGCTGCTGGCAGGGCCGAGCTCCTGAACGGGACTGGTGTTGGCTTTGCCTCCAGCTGTTTCTTTACAGACATGCTGAACGCCAGCAACAGCCAGGGGCCAAGATCAGCCCAGCGAGTCTGGCCACACACAGGCCACTTACACACACACACACACACACACACATATATGTATACCCCCACAGTTATACAAGCACACACAAACAAACACACAAGCATTTTCTGCAATAAGCCTGTCTCTCTGCCAGAGCAACAAAATGCAGCAAACATATTTTCACACGTCTGTTTTTGACACATTCCCATAACATTATTATTAAATGTCTACAGGTAAATTTTATTTACATTTTACTCATGTTTTCTCTGGCACTTTTTCATCCATTTTTGAATGAGTTTTCATGTCAGTTTGTGTTTGTACTTCTAAAATCCTCATTTGTTTTATTAATTCTACTTTTTGCAGTGCAGGCTTCCAGGTTATATAATACTGCTCTTCTGAGGGAGTGTTATAAATCTCACCTCAATACCGGCTTATTCTCAGATACATTTTATTGATGCTTCTTTGCCTTGGTTATTCTTGAATAATTTGTGCTTGTCTTTGATTTAAATATTTATTCAAATGCCTTTTATTGCCTTTTCATGGTAATTTAAAGTACTTTGTAACCCTAGTTTAAAGTGGTATAAAAATATGATTGAACTTGCCTTTTCCTTGTTTATCATTTTCTTTTTTGCTGTATGGTGTGTGCAAGTAATCAGACTGAAGAAATCTTGGGGCCTTTTCACACTTGAAAGTCCGAACCAAGGTCTGAGCCATAGACTGTATAAAATGATGGACATAGCTACCATGACATCATCCATTGGTTTGTTGACTCCTGTTTTGAAGTCTTGGATTCGGCATTTTGGGCGTCACCATCCTGGATTTTTGGAGCAAATATGACCAAACTTGGACAAGAATATGGAGCTGGAGATTAGTGAAGGGTGGATGTGACTCATAGACTGTAGCAAAGCTTGACAGGCAGCCTGTCACTCAAGCATCCCCGTCCTTTAAAAATGCGTAACATGAAGCATTAATAAAATATTAACAGGTGAGTTATATAAAAATTCATCCTCTGTACAGTTGTCATGAAGAAGGCAAATCTCTTTTTTTGTACCAGGCTGAAAACATGTTTATTTCTGCTGTAAAGTTGGACATTTTAACATGGGGGTCTATGGAGATTGGCTGGCTTCTGGAGCCAGCCTCAAGTGGCCATTCAAGGAACTACAGTTTTTGGTATTTCTGTGTTGGCTTCATTTTTGAGCCCCAAAAGTTGCTGCTACATTTTTGTTACGTTGTATACATGTGATCTGGTAAGTTTTGGTTTCACATTACAATTATGCGAGTGCACTAAATGATTATGCATGACCTACCTATATCCAGTTGTCATCATCTACGTGAGCTGCGTCTCCCTATAGCTTGACATTAATTGGTTTATAGATGGGCTTTTCCATCCTCTCTTACCTCCTGTCTCTCATCCTCTCAGAAGATCTCAGAAAAGTATCTGAGTTTTTGTGAGTTCTTCCTGATGACCTTTTATAAAGTCTTCTCTTCCTCTCCCCATGTGCTACAGTAGCTTATTTTGTTATGTTGTATTGTTCATGGACAAACTCAAACCTACACTGTACTACTACTTGACAACTTAGGCCCCGTTTATACGACAACGATTTCAACTGAAAACGGTAAACTTTAGTCGCATTTTGGCCAATCGTTTACACGACAGCGGCGTTTTGGGTGCCTGAAAACGCAACGTTTTGAAAACGGGTTCCAGAGTGCAACTTTTTGGAAATGGCAGCATCTCCGTTGTCATGTAAACTTGCAATATGCAGTTCCTCTGAAAACGGAGACTTTTCGCACATGCGCATTACAGTTCCAGTCACTAGGCATACCGACCATCACAACAACAATACCGAGCTCTGTTTGTGCTGCGCACCCTGTTGATTTGAAGTGAAGTGTAGATCTGTTACTGTAGCAACTCCACCTCGTCGTCCATCCAGACAAAGTTATCTGTGCATGCTTTCACCATTGTGTCTTCTTTGTTTTGGTTTGTAATCACCGCATTGTAAAGGAAGGCGCTTCAGCACAGGCGCATGGCGTCATGCCGTGGTGTTGCTTTGCAAATTTACACTGCCACCCATTGGCCTGGCGTGCATACTACAGCGTTTCCAGTAGATTTTGCGGCTCCGTGTGAATGGAGATCATTTCAATAACGTCGTCATATAAATGCAGAAGTTTTTTTAAAATGCAAAGGACAGACTTTTCCGTTTTTAGAGAAACCGTTGTCATCTAAACAGGGCCTTAACTGCTAATTTCTCCTCTGCTCTGATCGCCAGCATCTGTCTGCTCTGAGCACAGCCATCGTCACTCTTTCTGTCGCTCATCCACACACACATACAACACAAAGAGACACTACACTACTCTTAGCACTTGACGATAGACTGCCAGAATGTGTTATATGTCCGAAAGTCCAAACCATCTAAAAAATGCTTTCACACCAGAAACGAACTGAATTGTGGTTCAGTTTGATCCATAACACGACCACCTCTTTTCACTGAACCAAGGTTCAGCTGTTTGGTCCGGACCGTGGTCCAGAAGAGGTTTCACACCTGTAATTTTAGTTTAGATCAAACTCAAAAGACCATAAGTTCAAGAAAAGGGCCCTTGAAAGAGTCTAGATGTGGCCATTGTGTCAAAGGTGTGGATCCAGGTGCTTTGCTGTAATAATCTAATCTTACCTAGATCACATCATGTTTCTTTGTGTACTAAAAAACAACTATAATTAACAGATTAGTAGCTTAAAATCATAAATTTAAACAGTATGCCAATCAGCTTTACAGCGCTGAAACCTTTCTTGAACAAACACTTTACAGATGTTACTTTGTCTTTGAAAAAATATACCTAACATACCCTTCCAGTTCTTAAATGATTATAGTGTGACAATGTAACACACAGTACTGGAATGTTCCCACTGTAGCTCAGTACTATCAGTGGTGTTAGAAAATTTTGATTGAGGAACCTTTGAAGGTGGTGTCAGTGAATAATCGCTCCGTTGAAACGGCCCCACCACAGAAAAATAAACTTGCCGTCTTTTGTTTTCCTTGTGTGGTCAAAGGTAATTCATAGGGTAAAGAGAAATGGGAGGGAATTCTTTTGAGGCTTTTGTTTGCTAATTCGTTACGTTCTCAGGACCGGGGAAAGTGGCTGCGGAAATTAAAATTTATTGAAATCTATTTCAGTGGTAAAGTTGGCCATGTTTCTTAGAGAGTCAAGCTCTTTTTTAAACTTGCACAGTGAGTTTTGGTCAGTGAGGAGGTGAACTGCCTTTGTGGCTAAGCTCGCAGGGAGGAATGTGTAGGTTTGTGGCCGGTGGAAACCTGCAGTTGGAGGAACTGGTCATGATGGGAAGTTATAGTCTGATCAGCAGTCTTTCATGTTTAAAATGAAAACACTGTGATTCTTTTTCCTGCGGATAAGTGGCCAGCAGGGCATCACATTGACTTTCAATTTGACTGGATAATGGAGCGTGACAGCACAAAATGTGTCAATCAAAAGCATCAGTACAAGTAATGAAGAACAACGTTTATAGCTGTGTTAAGGAGGAATATTTAACAATGCTTGCAGCTACAAGATATTTTGTGTTTTGACCCAACATGCCTCTTGTTTTGCTTTTAACTTCCTGTCACTGTCACTGGCTTTCTAAATCACTAAAGAAAAGACTCGCAGTAATGGTAGTTTAAAGTGAGACTATGTAACCTGCATGGATCCGGGCACATTTAAATGGATCTGTATTGGCTAAAATAAATCAGATTAAACTATGGTCCTTTTCTTTTACTGTATTCAGCTGGGTTTTGTTCACCTTAGCCTGCAAGTACTGCAGTGTTGTCTCCGGAGATATACTTGCTTTTAATGACGTGTTCACATGCGCATGATAGTTGTCCAGTGCATCCTGTCTGTTTGGAGCGTTGGTTGTGCACATCATAGAAATTAACACAACACATCCACAAGATGTAGTATGGACATGTAGGGGCAGTGTTGTCAAAACATAAGGAACATACTCGCTGTTGTCATGAAATGCTTGATCCGTGCCAGTGTCAGAATTAATGATATAGTAACCTCATTAGGTGTCGCCATGTTTAATGTTTATTTCAGTGGTTCTCAAATGTTTTTTAAAAAAATGTACCTCCTTTGGAATATTTTTGAGCCAAGTACCTCCTGGCCAGCACAAAGTATTTTTGGTAGAAACACACAGTGAACAATTGTAAACTAGATTGTGTTTGTTGCGCCTATTTATGGCCATTGAAGATTGCGTCGAAAAGAGGAATATTGGCTATGAAATGTTGTATATCGAAATTACACTTACAGTTTTTATTGAACTTGTTACAGTATGAGTATTTGAGGAAATTTGCTTGACTGATATATTTTAAATTAACATCTTAAAGAGTCTTGTGTACCCCCTGCAGTACTCCAAAGTACTTTTCGATACCTGTACCACCATTTGACAAACGCTGATTTACATCGTCATTCCCCGGGCTGGGGGGGTTCGAACTCCAGGGTTAGGGAGCCCTTCTGTTTGAAGTTTACATGTTCTCCTTGTGTTAGCGTGGGTTTTCTCCGGGTGCTCTGGCTTCCTCCCACAGTCCAAAGACATGCAGGTCAGCTTAATTTGTGACTCTAAAGTGTGAATGTGAGCATGAATGGTGGTCTGTCTCTGTTTGTCAGCCCTGTGTGAGTTCTCTGGTATGGAAGTGGAATCCTCAAGACACACACCTAGTACAGTTGGCAAGTATGTTAACAATTGCACAACCACTAGAACCATCAGTGTCATTCACGCTTGTTACCATTTTGGGGGGAAATTTTTCTGGCTCTGGCCAAGGAAGTGACATCACTATTCTTAATTCTGCTCAAAACAGTCAGTGAGCCAGACCTTAACCAGATTGTTTTGAAATGCTGAATTGCTGTTTTTTAAGAGGTCAAACCCTATGTCATGACAGTATTTTAACAAAAAGAAATTGCATAGTGAAACTGTGGTGACATCCTAATGTACAATGTTCTCAGACACCGTTTTGCTGCTTTCCTCCTATGCAATGTGCCACCAGCAAGTTTTAGATGTGCAGACTTTGACTTAAAGCTCTGTCCATCGTCCAGCAGCTCCGGAGCCTGCTGAGATGAAGTACGACCTGACGGACTGAAAGACTTCCTCTTCCCTGTCCCTCTCACTGGGCACAGAGTGGGTGGATATGGTTAGCAGCAGTCATAACAAGCATTTTTCAAAATGAGCTTCATCTGATGACAACCTCGGACATATTGAATGCCTGTCAGTGTATTCCAGTCCAAGTCTCTGATGAGGCTGTCCAACAAAGACTTTGCTCTCTACCTGTATAGAGGGAGGAAATAGAAAAATAAATGTTTTTGGAAATGGAGCAGACATCATCCGGGACAGCAATGTTTTAAACATCTTACACACAGCTGGACATGAACTACTTCCTCAAGCTGCTACAAAAATTTTAACTGAATTCACCCCAAATCATTATGTTGTCACTTCAATTTCAGTCTCACATATGGCATTATATGTCTTAATGCATGTGGTTACTACACTTATTACTTTACCATAGTGTGTCCATCAACTTGCAAAGCTTCACCAATAAACTAATTTCCATTTACTGTCTACTGCGTCTTTGCTTTCCATATCCGTGGCGACTGCCAGCACTTGCCCAACCCACCCATCTGGACTCATTTTGACACCCGAGGTTGCCATCTTGTAAGTCAGAAAAAGTAAGAGCTATAGAAAGGTGACAACAGTTTTCCCTCCTAGCTTACCTCCCTGCACCACACTGAGTCTGACAAGCTGCTGAAAAATAGGACCGGGTCACATTTCAGCCTCAAAAGAATGTGCAGGGGCTGTGAGTAACCCTGTGGTCTGCTTCGGCATGTTTGGTCTGGCTCCTCATAATATCATGTAGTGTGCCATTGACGACCGAGGGCATGAACACCAAAGAAAAGTGCCGAGGGCGTTCCTACTTTGGACCAAAATTGACGCCAAAACCTAATAGTAGCACTGTAATCAGTCTTCCCCCTAATATTAGCACCATGGCTTTTTTCTCCAGGGTGGCGGTTGGTGTGTTTGGCTCGGTGCATCCTCTTTGACCTTAAATTCAGTCCTGTGGCTTTATAAAGCACCTCTTGGCATAGTCAGCAGTCAGCACATTAATAAAATTCAGCATTAACCTCGTTCAAGATGCTTTTACCTGAAGATAATGATACCAATGATTTCAAAAACATCCCCGATTTCAGCACTAATCCTTCTTAAAAACAGAACATATTACTGAATTGATCCATTATGCTTCTTGGCATGTCAGATGTATTAACTTCTCGAGCTATTTTTGCCACATGGTTTTATCATTGAACTCAGGAAATCTAATGGAGCTGGTTTCTCTTTTTATCAAAACCAGAAGTGCTGGCGATGGCGGGCTGAAGCAGGCACAGAGAAAGAGTCCAGTTACAGAGGGAAATAAATGACGTGTCCCTAAAGGACTGGACATGGACTTAAAGATAGCTTGGTCAATGCACTTCAAATCATGGTTGATATTCTATATCACCCCCACTGGCAATTGTTGCACCTCTCACGCTGCAGGGTTGCCTTCAATACTATCGCACCTGTGCTGAATTTGCAGGAAAATTCACCCAAAAGAGAAGAGCTTGTCAATTAAACGAAAAGCCGATCTCTGGTCAATCAAGCCACCCAGTATGCGCTCTCACTGTGAATTAAAATTAAAATTGATATCCCCAGCAAGGCCAATATTTTTTGTTCTGCCACTAAATGTCGGCGATTTATCATTCAAACATCCCAGGGTTTTGTGTAGGTACTTCTGGACCTCAGGTTCAGTGGGTTTGATGCTCAGCCAGGGACAATATCGAATCCATGCCAAGAGTCCAAGCTGTGAACGCTTGTCTGAGAGTTACCGTAAATCCTTCTGCTCGCACCACTAAGAAGCTCAGAAAGCCACAGCCCTGCTATTTGCCACCCCTGTGGTCCTTACAGGTAGCCACTGAGACTCCCCAAATTATGATCTTCGTGTATAGGGGAGCAATGCAAGAACAGAGCTCAATGGATAAAGGGCTACCTGTTGCCCCTTATTTTCCTCAGTGGATAAGGACTGGGGCTGTCAGTTTTCCTCTGTGTTGATTAATCTGGCACTTTATTGGATATGATCCCGGTGATTAATGGCATATTATCCTGGAAAGGTTGCCCCTCTGATAAAAACATTGACATTTCAGATATTTCCTGGTTGAACCTGATATATGTGGCTGTTATTCCTTAACATGCTAAACTTACTGAATGTGATATACACATAATTCCAACCATTTACACTATCTTACTGTAGAAATTACAGTAATTTATGGCTGTTCTAATGTCACAGTTGCTTAATTTGATTTAATAATAATTCCCTTTAGGCTTATGAAATACTTAAGGACATTTTGTCTGTTATTCCACCTAAAAGAAGCTCAAGGGAGCCTTTCTTCTGATTTAACCGTAGTAATTTAAGTGTAATGGTTATTGTGTTTCAGCCCAATAGCCAGGATAAATGTTGGCATTGTCCTTTTCTGCAAACCACATTTGGACGTCATTATGTAGCGGATACACTGAAACTTTACATTTCAACAACACTGTGGATAATTTGTGGTTAGTTTAGGCAGAAAACCTACTTGGTTATGGTTAGTAAAAGATCATGTTTTGGCCTAAAACACTCTGTTTTGGGAGCATAATCCCAACCAAAAACGCAGCAATGTCTCGTTAAAAAACAAGTACCAATCATGCCACTATCCCGTCAGCATATGCAGCGATGTCTCTGTGAAAAACAACAGCTTTTAATAGCACAATCCTCACTGGAAAAACAGCAACGGAAAAATCATCCAAGTTTGGGGGCAAAAAAGCCACGGGAAACATAGCGACAACTCGCTAAAAAACAACCAGTTTTGTTGTTTTTTGGTCTCATGCAGTGATCTGCAGCTTGGCTGTTGTTTTGCATAAGTGACACGCCATCCACCTTCCCCTCCACTTCCTGATGACAAAGTCAGCTCATATATTACATCACTTTGGAAACGTTGATATAACACCTGCAAATGTAACATGTCGAGCGTGGTTTGCAGAAATGCACAATGCCAATATTTTCTTCTGGTTACTTGGCTGTATATTTTCTGTTTTCTCATTGATGAATGACAGTTAAACTCTTCACATCTTAACCAATTCACTGATAAAGGTAAAATCATATCCATCACAGCCTCAAGTGAATCATGGTGCATTAATGTTTGAGATCCTCCGTCCTGATAGTTTTCACTCGCAAATCATCGTGACTTTGCATAATGCCAGTAAACATGATAATGTTCTTAATTTAGACTTCTTTTTCCAGGTGGAAAATGGTCCATCGGAGGGGTCCAGAAGGTGAAGTCCAACACTGCCCCCACCAGGAGTTCCCAGCAGGGTTCTGGGATCACACATCAAGGTCTGTCGCTGGCCCTCGACCCCTGCTGAGGCCTCTGTGACGGGGAGGAGCCAAGATTGAGTGGGCCGGAGGAGACAACACACCATAGCTGTGTGCAACTGCACAGTGAGTCCTTTCGCCCGTTGCCATGCTGTAGCTGACCGCAGGATTGCAGTGTTTACTTAAGAGCCGGTGCATAAGAGAAAGGCGGACCACCGGCAGTCACCACCCGCCGGGCCCTGGGCAGGACCTGGGGCTCATCTTTGTTGAAAATGGCTCTAGAACCTGCCACCTCCCACCGGGCTGACCTATATTTAGCAACAAACTGAAAAACCTCTTCATTCTTAAAAAGCTGTTTAGGTTTCCATTGAGAAAGGGGTTCAGAGGAGGACGGGTGGTGATGCTGCACTCCTGTGGTCTGAGAGGTGCTTCTCTTTGCCCTGGACTCACCTGTACAAGACATTCATGTTAACAGCTTACCTGGGATGGAAATAGTCTATCTCCGAAGGACAGCCAAGTAAAATGTGGTAAAATAAGAAAACAGGTCCTGGGAAATCTAAAAAGAGACATCGTTATACAGCTACACAGTGGTGTAGAAAGAAGGTTGTAAGATCAATATAATAATGATAACAAACTTTATTTATATAGCACTTTTCAAAATGGTGTCCCAAAGTGCTTCACAGTGAATAAAAGGGTATATTGGTCCAAAGCATAAAACAGCAAGTAAAATAGAGTTTATAACACAGACACTCAACAATAAAAGCAATATAAGAAACAGAATAAAATACAGATATATGTGAAAAATACATACATGTGTAAGCACACTGCCAATGCACCCAGTTCATAAGAATAGATATAAAATGTTCAGAAATTTGTTCAGACCTTTTGACTCTAATTCACATGAAAGTGACATGTGAACATATGAAACCACTCTTAGTCAAGACCAACAGTACGATATCTGATGAAAAAAGTAAAATAAGATTGCACTTTACTGAAGGTGTAGGTGTGGGAAAGAATTTGTCCACACACAGAATTTACAAGCTGCCTTTAATAGTCAAAACTTGGCAATTAATTACTAAAAGGGCTTTTTTTTGTCAATGGTACCAAGCAATTATCAGAATATAAGATTTCTCCTCTAAATCCAGGTGTCTACTTTCTAAATGTGAGTTTCTCAGAAGTATTATTTTAAGCATCTGAATGTTTAATATTTGGCTGTTTTACTATTTTTGCTTCATTTACTAAAGAAATCGGGTTGCATGTTTCCTCCCCAATGAAAGTGACGATTTGCTGACTCTGCCTTTTTCTGTTTGCATGCTGCTCTACTCTTCCCACTTCTCAACGTCTCATTGAACTCGGGAGGAGGGCAAATCCAAGACAGGACATGCGTATTACATGTTTTCATTTGCCCTCATATATGCCTGAATAGTGAAACAATCCCTCTTTTCATGCCCATGGTTTCATTCAGTGGGTGGCGAGAGCACCACTATGATTGAGGATGAGGGAGCTGGGTGATTTTTTCCAAGGTGAGCACCTCATGGGAGATGACTGCTCGCTGCCATTAGTTTAAGTGCAGGAGTGTCAGTTAACCCGACACTGGCACCAGGAATACTTAATGCCAGATGGAGGGAGCTGTCCTTGAAGTCGTAACAAGCAGGCGCAGAGAAACAAGCCTTTATTCAGTGTGAGAGAACTTAGAAAAAATTGATAACTTAGCAAGGTTACCACAAAGTGTACGTTAAATCCCACATAGGAAAGGGAGGGATAAAGGAGATTGAAGGGGGTGGGGAGGGGCAAAAGTCCAAAGTGGATAAAAACACAGTTTAGATGTTGCTGACTGTAATTTTTGATTGCGTTCAAAATACGCAGGAATATAAAACAAAGCAGCGGTTGTCACGCTAAAGGGTCCAGCTGCTTAAGAGGTGTCAAATTATTGTACCTCAGCTGGATACATCGGTGTTGGAAGCCAGGGGGTGAGACAAGAGCCAAACCCAGCAGACTTTGGCACATTTGTCCTTCACCGCTGGCACGGATGAGCCACGCTGTGAGGCTTCAGAGCATCGATAGGCCCCCGGCGTTTTACTACCCAAAACTATGAGCTGCCACAAGAGCCGAACCATCAAGACTACCTCCTGGAAGGACAGTAAACATGACGACAAGTGCTTTTTCCACATAGTGCACCTCCTCGTCCACTGACCAAATAGTTCTGATGTAGGTCCAACTAAATAGCAGCCCATTCAGGTGGCGAGGCACACTGAGGCCTGAAAGTTTCAGTTTTCAAGATTGAATAAATAAGATCATATCAGCTTGAAGTACCAGGTTTTTGGGAATGTGTCCTGGCTGCAGTAGAGACAGAGCTGAGAGCTATTACTTAAAATAACTCGACACCAGAAGGACCTCAAATCCACCGGCAAGGAAATTACAAACACAGTCATGTCAGTCTATGGAAGCGCCTCACACAAAGGTCCCCAAAGAGCTCTCTTGTTGTCAGCTTTTATAAAATCCATTCCCTTTTCTTTTTTGGTACTTAATTGAAAATTGAGCTTGAGTCCTGCCAACGATTGCAATAAAATGCTGAATGCACTGAGCTGTTGGCGTGTTCCCTGATCTGGCTCTTGCACCCAGGAGTGCTGCTGAGTCTCTGTTGATTGTCTGCTTCTCATTCATTAGTACGGTTAATGCTGACGCTCCCGAACGGTGACTCCTTGCTTGAGTGATTGGCCCGTGAGCTCAGAGCCCAGGTATCCGGCAAAGAGCGGAAACAGTCGAGGGGCACGGCGGTGTCACAACCGACACATCACAGGAGGCTTTTGAGAAGTCTTTGGCTCTTCCCATACTGGTCCAGCACCAGTGCTCAGCCATGCGGACAGAAAAACTAAGCAGAGGCAGGTCTGTTGAGAACTTCAGCCAAGTTAAGCACGGAAATATTTCTTTCCTGTTAACTCAAGAGTCTGGCAGTAACCTGTGTGAGGTTGCCCTCTCCTTTAGTCACAAGCCACCGGCCGTTCGGTTCAGGCGTGTCAGACACATTTAAAAACAATGGCCAACCTGGTGATGAACCATGAGTTAGGTCAAATATGTGGTTTCTGATAACTTTACAGTGTGTTTACAGATTGACACTACATTGCACTGCGTGTCATTGTCTCTTAACTAAGAAAATTTTCACTTTGCTGGTTGTGTCGGCTGCCACACATTCCCCCAATTGTTGAAGTGTAGAGTTGCAATGAGTTCCTGAAGGCCCTGTCATTGAGGAGCCAGGTCTGGCTCAGGAACAGTGGATACATTTCTGTTTTGGGCAAGGCTGGTGATTGTGTTTGGCGCACAGTAGCCCACTAGCACGCTCTCCTTTAACCCGCATTAAGTGATTTACTTGGCCACTTGGTTGCAGCAGAAATAAGCTGAGAAACACGACATAAACATCACCTTATAAATATTTGAGGAACTTGTTGGCAAACAGTTGCTTAGTTACACCTCCGGCAGGTATGAAGCAACATTTGCATTGATTTGAAGTTGTGTTTCTGGCCACCTGGTAAATGTAGGTCCAGTATTCACTCTCCATTTAAGGGAATTATTGGGCTCTTAAGCTGCGAAATGCTCCACTATGTTCACTAGCTAGTCACCAGCTAGTCAAGTATCGCAATACCTTGACATTAAAAAGTGTACAGTACCCCATTTTGTTAGCACTAGTACTAGAGCCGTGCTCTAGTGTGCTCACCTGTGTCTGTGGGCCTAATATAATGGTAGGGGAAACACTGTGAAAAGTAATCAATAAGTTGCATTACTTTGAAGTAAATAAAATAGTTACAGTACTTAGGCTATTAGATTAGATTAGAACAACACAGCTAGTCATTTGTAACCCATTACATTTCAGAAGTAACCTTCCCAACACTGGCTTTCACTCCGCACAGTCTCCATGATCTCCTGAGGTGTGAACTGGATAAAAGATCCACATCAGTGAAGCTTCGTCGCGTTGCAGTGTATTTGCAGTGGTCCCTAACTACTGCAGCAGAGGCACTTTCAGTGGCTCTTGCAGATCAAATTTGTGTTGATCCTTTTATGTCAGTGCATTACATTCTGAGGAGATGGATTGCCTACATTAAGTTTTCCCCCCAATGATCCAACACAGCATCCCGTGGGTGCCTCACTGTGGAGGCTTAATAGAAATTTTTCATTCACGACATGAAAGTTCACACACAGTAATGTTTGCCCTAAGTTCAGCGAGGACATGAGCAAGTGTGTCTCTGTGCTCAATGGCCAAATAAAACGGGAAAAGCCCAAATCATAATAGTAATGCAAATACATGGAGGAGTACTTATGATACAAACAGGCAGGTGGCCAAATGGACATCAACAAGGGCCAGGGAGGCAGTCTCATTTTTCCTCCTGACAGAAATGTCTACAACTAAGCGTGTGTCCTTAAAGTAGAGTTTGGATTGTCAACAGATGAAAATATACTGTGTGAGCACTACTAGATGGCTGTTCCAAGGCCAGGACACACAAATTTCAGCTCCTGTTAAATACACTGCTCCCACTGCCTGCATCCTAACCTCCTCTTTGTACAGGAAACTGCCCAAGACTTGATCTTAATTAGTTTGGCACTGTGTAACAACATCCTCTGAGGATTAGAGATTGTTGTGATAAATTAGTGCAGGAAAACACACCTTTTTTTAGTTTTGGATGGCACAACAACATGCGCTGGTAATATAAAAACTCTCAAATGTGAATTTTATTAACTAGATAAACTTAAACATACATACATACAATAAATTATATGTATTTAAGGCTAACTGTTTAGTTGTCATGCAAATCTGGACCAGGTAGCAGATGTGTGTCCATGAGGTGACAGGGCTGTGATCATACATTGTGCTAAAACTCCATAACTTTGATTAATTTTACAAGCATGTGTTTTGTTGTGTCAGTGGAATTGGATCGGACATCCTCTGGGTGGTAAAGGTTGACTTTTCCTAAGCTACTTCTGTGGTTGGCTCAATTGGGATTTAGAAACATTTAAAATCCAAGACAAACTTGACCGAGGAGTCTGTTCAACATTTTTCTAAGTGATCAGAAATCCACTTTTAGAACATGCATGTTTCAGTCTGAGATGTGCCGTCTTTTCCAAGCAGTCCATAACATTTCTTTTATTTTCCCATAAATTGATTTTTTTCTCTTTTTCTGACAGTTGTTTCATTTGTTCTCTAGATTTATTTTACAATCATCTGTCAAGAAATGTCGTCAATTATACTGACCGGTCAAAATCAGGTGGAGTGGTTTCATTTTAAATGAACTCTTTCTGAAAATGTGAATGTTGACGATTAAAGAGCGGGCTTTGATCATTTTTCAGAGGCCATGACTGTTATGCTTAAAGAGGCACTCTCTATGATTCTTGGCCCCTGCCTTATTTTCTGTATAAATTACATACAAAGAAAGCTTAAGAGGTGTTTCTCAAGGGCTCAACATTTTTTATGCTTACACTCCATTGGCAAATGCGCTATGGAAAAGCTGAACTGTACTTGAAGTGCTGTATTTTAGTGTGGTTTGGAGCTGAGGTGGGGATCAATTGCTTGGTTTCTGTAGCAGCATCCCAGAAAGCCCCAGAGACGCAGGTCTGAAGGACAGGTGGGGAGCCACACAGTGCCACCTCAAACCACTGTCCCCACGGCAGGAGGGGGGGAGGCCTCACCACAGAGTTAGAGACCAGCATGCCCAGAGACAGGCAGGAGGTGGTGGTCAAACACTGCCATGTCTGTGTGTGAGTGTGTAGGGCTGCAACTTGCAGTTATTTTCATTATTGATTCGTCTGTCACTTGTTTGCTTCAGTTAATTATTTAGTTCGTAAAATGTCAAACAATATTAAAAAATGTGCCCGGCCTCCAGGACTCTGAGATGCTGACCACGTCTCATTTGTTTAGCAATTCAATTAAGTGAAACAAAATGGCAAATCAGTCTGAATATCAGGCTAAAGAAATGTCCACCACAGTTTCCCACAGCCCAAAAAGTTGTCTAAAACCCAGAGGTATACAGTTTGCAATCATATAAAAATGAAAAGCAGCAAATTCCACAATGGTGCATGGGGGTAGGGGCATGCACAGGACATGTCTTCCTCAGTATTTAGAGCATGTGCATTTGTCTCCCCCAGTAAAAAACATGAAAGTAACAGAAGCACAAATTGGTGCATAAAAAAATCACCAGAATTAAGGAAATCAAGTGTTTGATCTCAAAATATTCTGGCCGAGGACCCCCAAATTCCCCGTTTCAAATGTGTCCCCTCCAGTGTTGAAATGTAACCTACACCCTTGCACATTCGAGAGGCTACGAGCAGTTTGGGTGTGTGCCTGTGTGTGGTGACGGTAGCTGGACGAAAGAGATTATCATCACCTTTTGTCCCTTTTTTGTGCTGTCCCGCTGTGTCCCTGATTTTATAATTTTACTCTTGACACATAAGAGAGTGTCTGACCACCTCTTTGCAGAGACGTCTAGCTGTTTTATGGTCAAGTTTGAAAACTAATGGTAATTGTGCTGGCGTTGTTGTTGCTCCTCATGTCTGGGACAGCCTCATGTAAAGCCAATTCAGTGCACATCTCTAAAAAGCATTTAAATCCATCTGTTTTCTTTGACTCGTCTCGATTTTATACATTTTATTTTATAGCTTGTACACTTAATTCTCCTCTGTCTCGTTCCCATTTTCTTCCCTCTGTAATAAACTTTAATTTCTGTGCTATATAACGTTAAATTTTACTTTATATTGAACAAGATGAAACCTAAAATAAGGCCTAACCCATGTGTCTTTTACATAATGTGGCTCATGCTGCCCTCTTCTGTTACAAAGGCAGAATTCATCTTAAGGGTTTAACATTCACTCACTCCCACATTATGTAATATGAAAACCACTGCTGATATTGTAAATATTGCTGTTAAACGGTAGCTGTTTTAGTAATGCATATACAAAACCTACTACACAGACTGAAACTGAAGGTATGTAAATGCGAGTAACGGCCACAGCTATTATACCGCCATTAACGTTGTTGTGTTTTCGCTCAATGCGACTGTAATTAATTATTTAAACTCGCGTTTTGCAACGTATTAAAGAAAATAATGTCAATAACGCTAACAAATTGAAACAATAGTGGAAATATCGTCGGCAGGATTCATGTAAATCCGTTATCTTAAACGTCCGGCCTGCCGTTTCTTTGTGGCGGCGGCCTGCGAGCGTTCCATTCATAGCTAGCCAATCAGAGCGAAGCTTACTGGGGCCTTCCAGCCAATAGCGTGGCTGGTTCTTTTTCGGCCCTGTTACGACCGCGGGCAGACAGAAGCAAGTGGACCGGTTTGAAGCTAAGCTAATTCAATCACATTACAGCGGGTTAATTTAGATTTTTTGCACTGGTTCCGTCAGCAGCACAGCCGCGTATCTGTTTGCGAAAAATCAAATCTACGTGTGGATAATTTCTCCGTCGGGCTAAGAAGCGGAACTGTGCATTTATTTTGGTAAACCGCGTCGGTGCTGCTAGCTGAGTTGGCGGCGGTTAGGCGCCAGTAGTGTTTGACAACAGCGGTATTCGGTCACGTTCCCGGTGTTGTTGTTTGTGGCTGCCGAGTCAACGAACTAATTTCCGTTAGGCGCAAGGGGCAAAAATAAGAAAGCTATCGGTCGCTGTATTAAAGTGAAGCATGGCAGAATTCCTCGAAGATCCGTCGGTCCTCACGAAAGATAAGCTGAAGAATGAGCTCACAGCCAACAATGTGCCACTTCCCAGCGGAGAGCATAAAAAAGAAGTGTATGTGCAGCTGTATCTGAAGAACTTAACCGTGCTGAACAACAAGAAGAGCCCGCCTGCAGACACCTTCTCCAGCGATGAAGAGTTACCTGCTCCCGTGGTGTCCAACAAGAGTCGGTCTGGAAGAGTAAGTTTGGGTTAATTGATTTTTATTGTGATTAACTGTAAGATGATGCTGTGATTGTCGGTACTGATAGAAGCTGTGTAAGTTATGACTCGATGTATGATATGTAACTTAAATCTTTCTACAGAAAGCTACCAAAAAGACAGACAAGCCTCGCACAGAGGAAGTGGAGGTGACAGATCTCAGTGATGAAGATTTAAAACAACAGCTGGCTAAACATGGTGTGAACTCAGGACCCATTGTTGGTGAGTTCCTTGAGGTGTCTCTCAGAATTTGTGGGGGGAAAACTTCCCACCAAGAAAAATACAATTACATTTAAGTTACACATATAAATCTGGACATTAAGTTTCTAGATATGTTAAAGGTGTGTGTAGATTTGATTTGATTTTTATATTAGCTTATGTATTTTTATTAAATTTTTTATCAAGTCCAATTTTATGTACGTTCTCTTTTTTCTTTTTTCCTTTTTCTTTCGCTTCTGACTCTTCAGCTGCTGTAATGTGGGAATTTCCCTGATGCAGAGTTAATGAAATCTAAACTCACATATAAAGACACAAGCTTAAACAGTGTAAATACGAGTGTAGGGAGGTGTAGAGGGAGTCTTTAACCATAACTGTACAAGATTGTACAAAAAGACTAACTGCACGTAATGGTAAAAGATAACCAGATAGCTTCGGGGAGGGAGACAAAGTGAGAATGGAAAGAAACAAATGATTTAAGAGGCACTGAATTATTTACATGATGTTATCGTATGTGAATTATTAACATGATATCAATATTCAACTTTTAAATATCACAGATATCAATAATATCTGTACATCATGACACCATTAATATCAAATAACAAATTTGGGAATTTATTGGTTCCAAATTAGTTTTTTTTAACTAAAGCATGGCCTACAATGAATGTTTGAGACTGATACCAATATTGGTGTTTGAGTTTGTTTGTTTGTTTGTTTTAAAAAACAACCTTTTTTTTTTGCAAAACCATTTTGGGTAAGACTCCTTCAAACCTTTTTTTTTTTTTTTTTTTTTTACATAATTTTTACCAGCTTGTTAGACAGGAATATAACAAATATATTTACAAATATTTCTCCCTAAAACAGTGCTATGTGTGTCCAAGTAATCATGTTTCAATAATATGTCTTGATTGAACAAAATGTTTAAATCTTCAATGAGTTACATGCAATGTATTATGTGTGGTTTATCCTTTTTTGTCCCTTCCTCCCCTCCATTCAGCCTCCACCCGCAAGTTGTATGAGAAGAAGCTGCAGAAGCTTTTGGACCAGCCTCCAGCTGAACCTGAAGCTCCTACAGAAGTCACAGCTCTCCCCAAGGTGGACAGTAACCAGAATGGCAACACAAATTCTGACCAGTACAGTGACAAGGAAGATGGTGAGTTCTGACCCCAAATTACCCCTGAGCCATCGTTGACACTTCTTACCAAGACAAATAACATGACCCGAATGTGTTAGTTTTCTTTTATTCATAAAAATTATCCCGCCTCGTTAATAAACTTAGTTCTTGCAACAGGTCCCTGATTAAATATTGGAAAAACGCTGATTATTGTTCAGATATCATCGTGTTTCACTGCTGTGGTAATATTGTGTGTTTTTCAGAGGAGATTGCTGCCCCTGAACCAGAGCCAGTTCCTGTGGTAGAGAAACCAGTGAGGAGCAGAGGGAAAGCTCCAGTTACTGTCAGAACCAGCAGCAGACGACAAACTAAGGTGAGGGACATTTTTCCATTTCCATTATTAGTGATAGGATTATATCTAGTGGTTCAGGCCTGAAGGGCTGAAACTCTGTGTTTTTTCTGCTGATTTCCTATTTTTCTTGAGAAGAACCATACAAAGAAGGTTTGGTTCAAAGAAACCACTAGGACACTAATAAGGGGTGGCAGCGTTGCCGAAAAAGAGTGTGGCCCATCACAGATTTGATCGTGAATAATTTAGCGCCTGTTTGATTGTTCCAGACCTGTTAGTTGTCATTTGTGCAGGTGTTGGAAACTGTCAAAGGTCTTGATCCTTCACAGCTTTCAGTTTATTACAGTCCATGTTGGCTTGATCCCCAGCATTGTTGCTTGTAGCCATATTTTAAGTTTGTATTAACATTTTTTTTTTTTTATATCATCCTGACAGGTGGTGGAGGAAATCGTTACTGAAGAAACCCCTAAGAAGGCCAGTGAGAGCGTTGTTGAAGATATCCTTGCCAATGAAATAAGCACACCAACAGGCATGAGGTAACAAGCACATGAATCACGTACTGTCTCCACAACAACTTAGCAAATTTTATCTCCTGAATTAGACTGTGAAATGCTGTTGAAAGCTAAAAAAAAAAATATCTCGTATGCATAACTTGGGTGAAGATATTTTTTGTGTGTGTGTGTGTGCGGAGCATAAAAGATTGATTTTGTTGTTTCTGTGCTCAGTGCAACCTGCAGGCGTCCGATCCGAGGGGCGGCTGGTCGTCCATTAAAACCAAGTGAATACTGGCTGGATGAGTCCCGTGTACAGCGCAGCCTCCACACTGAGACCCGTTCTTACTCAGAGTCTTTCTCCAGAGGGGCCGGCTCCGTCTCTTCAAGCAAAGCGCCAGCCCGACGAGGCTTCCTGTCCATCTTGCTCAAGCTCCTGCTCCTTGTCGTGGTGGGCGGTTCTCTCTTCTACGCCTATCAGAACCTGGAGGCTGAGCACATCAACACCGTCAAAGGCCTCCTGGACAGCGCTGTCGTCCACGTTCAGGGCGCTGTGAACAACGCAGCCACCTACCTGGGCATCGGCAGCGACGGTGCCGGTGCTACAGAGACCACCGAAAAGTAAAGACCCTCAGCAGTCTCTTGCCATGCCCCCGCCACCTCCCTGCCGCCTACCACAGCACACCATAACTCAAGCAGTAAACTTGGCTCACCTCTTCTCTTTACCCACATGGATGGACAAAGGTTACAGATTTAATTGGGACGATGAACTTTTCTCTTCTCTGGACTCCAGCTTTCCTCCCATCAGGGGAGGAAACAGTAGCTTCTGGACAACACTGTTTTGTGGCACTCAGAAGAGACTCATTTTACTGTTGATTTTAATCTGTGAATTGTTTGTGTCTTTGTGTGTATTTAACCCTTGTATGTAGAAACGAGTGCAGAATGGAGAGGCCAGTTTATCCATGCATGGTTGTAGTTTTTGAAGGTCATACTGTAGTTTCTAACTCTGTGCCAGGTGTTTTTCTGATGGTGAAGTGCCTGGACACTCTTAGCACGTAGTGCCCTCCCATTTTCGAGCACAAAGCAGTGCTACTACTAATACCAGAATGTTACATGTGTTTCTGTATGAATTTAAAAAAAAATTGCTCTGTAGCTATAGTTAGGTAGAGTGATTCATTATTTCTATGGTGCTCAGGTCGATTCAGCTCAAAGTTTTTAATGTGGTCTGTGCTGGGAGGAGACACATGGTGTAATCAGGTCACATCACTGCATGAGGAAAATCCGCCCACGTTCAGGTTGAGGTATAAAAACTTTTTTTCAGTGGCTGATCACTGCTTGAATCATTGTATACGGGGCTTTATGATTACGACTGAAATGAAGATTCTGGTCATTCTGTAATATCATGATTTTTACTGTTAGTGGATCAAGGAAGAAAATTTACTCTTGTATCTACATCCTCATCAATTTGCAAAGTTCTCAGTGATACAAGTTTATAGTTTCCTCAAAGAAACTAAAACTGCAGTGTTCGATGATAGAATATTGATTTTCCAGCCCTGTCAGTGTGCCCATTTGAGTTTACACGCTTTGGGTTTTAGTGCTCTGTTGTGCTTTTTATGTTCTGTTTTGATTAGATTTCTGATCCTTCAGTCCTTTATGCAGGATTGGCTGTTGCAGTGCACCCACATAGCCCGCCTCACTGACTGCATGTGTCCAGACGTGGCAGATCTGCAGATCTGTCCCAAAAGTTAATTTTTGGGACAGTTAATCAATTTATTACCTAAAGAACTCTTTGACTACTTCTGCCTGAGCAAATTACCACAATTAAGACACTGTATGTTACGCTGAAGGGGGTTGTTTATCTGCCGGGAGGGAGGATGCATTCACTGGAGGTGATGTCGGGGATGGGAAGATTTCTGGGGCACCTTTGTTTCTATTTTGATATTTTTCTAAAACGGCGTGTTAAACTTTTTATAGCACATTTTAAGGTAACATTTGAAAGCAATATGTGAAACATGGAAGTGATACTGTATCTTAATTTGAACCTTGCTGACTTAATCCAAGTTGATTTCATCATCATCAGGCAGCTCTCCCACAATGGACAGAAACGACAGGGGTTATGTGGGTAAGGATTTTTAATCTGTTTATTTATGATAATGTAGGCATTGTATCATAAAATAAACGTGGCTGTTACCGGATATTTTTTCTTTTCTGAGCATCTTTTAAGGGCAGTGCCAGAAACTGCATGTTTTAAACAATTTATCACAACACACAGATACATTACTATTAACCGTCTTTCCCAAGTAATCCATACTAAGTAGGATTTTGGAGAAGTTTTCCATTGCTTTCCATTTATGTGAACATGGATGTGATTGAGAGTTTCAATTAACATTTTGTTACCATGCTAATTTTCCTTCTATCCTCATGCCTCTACACCTGAATGTGTACACATCGTGACAGCTTTACCACTTAAGTCCCTTCAGCACCCCGCTGTTCTCCCTGTAGGGGGTCTATAAGACGCAACTCCTACAGAGGACACCTGTCCAGATTGGCAGCAGCTGCTGTGCCTTGTAAGGTAGAAACCCCCCTTTCCACCCACCCCATGTTGTTTATAGTGTATTTAAAGTGGATAACACAGTTTGTGACCACCTTTGAATGAGAATTTTTTTGAAATCCACACAAGAGCACCAATTGTTACATGTTTCCATTTAAACATTGCTGTCTTGCAGTATAGTGAGTCCAGAGGTGTCTTTCGTCTGGTTAAAGAGCTGCTTCACTGCTTTATGTGAATGTGACAGATCCCCATGGGTTTTCCATCATATACTGAAATGCACATGGTTGTGGGACAGAGGAGTAGATTTCTGGGGGGAGAGGAACCTCCCCTCCACCCCAATAAAAACACTGATGAACTGCTAGATCGCAAATCATAGACACAACAGTCCCTCCACTAACGTTGGCGGTGACAGTACCTTAAAAGCAATGGTTGCACTCTGCCATAGAGCTGAAATAAGATGAAGCAGCTCTGCACTGTTAGGGCAGTAAGTATCATGACATTTCCACCATAAACTGATGCTTAAAATTGGGGCATAAGAAATTAACCGGAATACAAGAAATGAACTGTTTGATGCTTAAAATGTCTTGGGGGAGAACCCTCAGACCCCCCACTTAATATGTGTCTCCACCCAAATGTTGAAAAGAAAATGCCCTTCGCCGTGGTCTTCCTCTGAGCAAATGCCTGAATGCTGCAAAGTGGCCTCACACAGGGTCCTACAGCATGATTGTTTGTGGAAGAGGCAAATGTAGGCTTTGCATATTTAACACCATAAAATTACAATGTTATCTGTGTCCTTCGTCATTCAGGACAGCCTCTGAAATCCTACCTAGATCATGGGACACTAAACTGAGACACAGATAAAATATATTCTTATGTTTGTTTGTTGGCAGTTCCTGAGTGCAGCCAGTAAAGTTGCTTCACTAATGTCAAATAAGCCTTAGGAGGGAAAAAAAAACATTTTAAAGGTCCCATATTGTAAAAACTCCATGTATTTTTTTATTATTATTGTTTTAAAGCAGGTATAGGTGCTTTATATCAAAACACTCAATCCACAAAAAAAGCCCTGTCGGTATTCAAAAATTGTGCCCTTAAACAAGCTGTCAGGACTTCAGTGAAGTTGTGATGTCACAACTATACTATACAAAGGTAAAAACCGCTGCCACAGTGCTGTCTCAGTTATTCTCCAACTGCACTGAGGAAGCAGATGTGGAAGACCTGGAAACGCTGATCAGAGCATTTCAGACAGTGAGAGAATTCACGTATATTCAGGCAGACAGTATAAGGAAAATAGTGTGTTTTATGGCCATTAAAGTATGTAAGTTTGTTCACACACAAAATATGAGTACAAACCTGAAAATGATAGTATGTGACCTTTAAAGCTTTTAGTCTGTAGGTCAGTCAGAAACTCTGTCATATTCTGAAGTGGACAGCATGACTTGATTGTGAGCAAATACTGACAGCCAATATGTATTTAAGGCTAATATTGATCCTGAGTGTAGCTGACCTTGACAGATAATAAATGTCTTGTCATCCCATAGTTTCTCTTGCAGTGGTCATACTCGAACAGTGATTCTCCCCCCTGCTGGCTCTGTTGTGTCTGTGCTTTGACTGAGAATTGTAGCTCAGCAGTCAGGCTCCTCAAGACGCTCATATTTAAGGTTGAGTAAATGACTGAAACCTGTTGTCTGTCGTGACTCTGCCAATATTAGACTCACTCCCTGAAATCCATCTGTTCTGGAGCAGCTCAGAGGCCCCCAGCAGCTCTCTGGCTCTGAAACACCGGAGTCATTTTCATGTGAAACAGTCAGCTCAGCCAAAACACTGCAGTGGCTACTCAACTGGACCTTAAAGGGACAGTCCACCACAAAATCAAAAATCAATTTTTTTCCACTCACCCGTAGTGCTATCAGTCTAGATCATTTGGTGTTAGTTGCAAAGTGTTGATGTAATAGAACTAGGTGGCACTCAGCTTGTGGTGTTCAAAGTGCAAAAAAATATGCATTCGAAAAACTTAGTAATGTCTCTGTGGATTTTTTTCTTATTTCTACCGAACTACAACCACCAACTGAATCACTATATAGGAGGGAATGTTTATCTACTGCTAGCTCACCTAGCTCCACGGGGTTAGTTAAGTTACAACTCAGCCATTCATATTTGATTTGATTTGATTTGATTTTTATTTGTCTCAAACAAGCACAAGCATAAAAACAGGCAGTATATGTAATAGAAAAAAACCCAAATGGCACACTGTGATAACATGCAAGTTCGAGAAGGGGCTGAAGGAAGCAAAGCTGATTGTTTGTAGTTGTGTTTAAATTTTTTAAGTTAATGCACATTTTTGTGTCCTCATCTAGTTTATTCCACAGTTTTACACCACAGACAGATGGTAGGATGTTTAAAATTATGATTCCCTCTTAAATTGTATTTTCCCTCTCTGACCATGAACATCACTTGAATGTTGCTTGGTAACAATTTATTACAGGCTTTAAACAGAATTTGAACAGTTTTGAATTTAACTAGGTCCCTGAATTTTAAAATACCCGATTTTAAAAACAAAGGATTAGTATGATCAAGTTACCCAGCATGATGAACCATCCTTATGACTCTTTTTTGTAAAGTGCAAATCTTTTGTAAAGTGCTTTTGTATGCATTTCCCCATACCTCAACACAGTAGGACAGATATGGATCACTAAGTGCATAGTACAGAATTTGAAGTGATTTCTGATCTAAAATGTGTTTAGTTTTACCCAGTATTCCAATGCTTCTGGATACTTTGGAGCACAAATATTTGATGTGAGGTTTCCAGCAGAGCTTATGATCAATTAAAACACCAAGAAACTTAATTTCGTAGACTCTTTCGATTTCAACATTTTCAATTTCCAAATGTACTTCTTGCTTAATTTGACGATTTCCAAATATCATAAACTTAGTTTTGTTCAGGTTTAACGATAATTTGTTTACATCAAACCAACACTTTATTTTTTGCAATTCACTTTTGACCACCAATAATAGCTGCAAATCCTCCCCCGAACATAAAATATTTGTGTCATCTGCAAAAACCACCAGTTTTAAAATATTAGACACTTATTTAATATTGATAATGAATATTAATAATATGGATACTCACATTTTGTGCTGTCATGAGCACCAGCCTCTCATTCATGAGTAGATGCACTCTTCCTTCTGCACAGTGATACGATTGGTGGGAGTAGTTTGATAGAAAGAAAGTAGTTCCTACGTGAAACTGTTCACAACAAGGTCTGTGGATTATCTCGAGTAACCAGGTCATGATTTGTGGAAAGACATATTACTGCGCAGTTTTCAGATGTTTCCCTTTTGCTTTGTTTTGTTGTGTTTTGTATTGTTTTGATTTGTTTTTAAAGTTTTTTTGGCAGCCACAAGCTAAGTGCCTTCTAGTTCCATCATATTTGAGAGAAGCAGACATCTCTATGTCTATCTCCAACACTCAGCAACTCACACCAAAACAATCTAGACCGATAAATAGCACTACAGGTAAGAGGAAAAATATGTTAAGAGGTGAACTGTCCCTTTAACCAGTGCAGAGAAGCTGTGAAGCAGGTGCTTAATTGTAGCTACAGATTAAGTCTCTAACATTGCGTATGTAAAATAGAGATGTTTTCTATGTGGAGTTGCACAGAGGGCATAGATTATCATAACTGTGAACTGGTTTGTGTAACATTTTTTTAAACTAGCTTTTTTTTCTTTATTATTGAACAGGAAGTGTGTGTTGTTGCAGGTGGATGTGCACCAGCTGCCTGAGGTGACCCTTGCAGTGCCAAACTGAGACTTTGTAGGGGATGGAGAGGCTTAATCAATTAAATCCAGACGGCTGCAGCCTGACAGCACAACAGAAAGGGGAGCAGGCACACGGTGCAGCACACCAAGGGTGAGTCTTACTGAAGAGTTTGAGAACGGACCAGAACTGACTCTCAGCGTAACTGGACCCCCGAGACAACAGGTGAACAGCCATGATTTTATTTGTTATATGAACATTTGAAATATCTGCAGAAGGCATGTAGATTGGTTTGTGGTGCATTTGTCTAACTGTGGGGAAAGTTATGCTTGGCAACCTTATTTTTATAAAGGGGCATTTGTTTTGTATGTGTCCTCTTCATGTTCTCTGTATCCCTGGTGCAGATTTGAGAGGCTTTCAGGCTTTGTAGAATTGTACATGAAATGTATTATGGCAATGTGTTTATCCACCATGTTTAATTAGGTTTGCATAAAGTTGCGTCATCACTAACTGTGACAGCAGTACTCTGAGACAACTACCACCTGAACCATTGAAAGGCCATGTCACTTTTCTATGATCAAGAACAAGAAATATATACTAAATATAAATTGATTTATAGTCATTTGCAGACAGTTTTTGTCTTGAGGTGTGAGTTGGTTGTTTCTTTTTAATGTAGTTTTGTCTGGGACCTTGAGGCTCAAATATTTACCCAGACAACTGGAAGGGAGGTTGTGAGACATTAAATTAAAGATTTAATTTAATTTAATTTAATTTAATTTAATTTAATTTAATTTAATTTAATTTAATTTAAATAAAATAAAATAAAATAAAATAAAATAAAATCTTTTACACAATGTTCTCATGATATTACAATTTTTTTCTTGCAGTTACGACTCTATTCTCAAAATTTTAGATGTTTTTTTTCTCAGTGTGACCCTAATTCTCCTTCTCAAGTCATAAAGAAGTGGACTGTTTTTGGATTACATTTTTCAAAAACAATGTTGGTGGTCTGCCATCAGCACCATACGCTGTTTGTGTTCAGGTTCAAAGGTGCCTTAACTTTCTCAGTAAACATCTGACAGGTTGAAACACAACAGCTGTCTCTAAAATGTTGCCATAAACAGGCAAATTCTCTGATGATATTTGATTATTTAGACACCAACCATGTTTTTATTGTAGCGTAATTAAAAGTCATTAAACCTACTGTCTCTGCTGTGACCTTGCAGGCCAAGCCACCTCATTAACTGCTCGTGTTTACATCCTTCGAGCACACGACACTTTCTCTCTGTAATCCAGTTTCATTAGGGGCTAATGAATGGGCAGTTTACAAGTGCAGTTTCAATTGGACCTTTTACACTCATTCAGAGATGGGAAGTTGTCAGAGCGTTAGCAAAATCTTTTATTTTTTTGAATATCATGCAGTGATCTCTTGCACAGACAACAGTTTGAGCGTGCCTCATGTATTACAGCACCTAAAATCTGCAGGAAGAAGTAAAAAAAAATTCCCACATGGCAGCTTGATCATACATAATTCAGATTTCTGCCTGTTATTATGTAACAGTGACGTTATTATAGCTGTGATACAGGATAATGTGTCATACTGCATTTATCTCAGAGAGTATTTACGTTACATACTTTGTAAAATAATTATCACACTGTGTATGATAAAAGTAATTAGTTATTGTTCTTTAGGGACATCCTATTAAATACAAGGTTAATGTTCATCTGTAGTTCAGCTGCAGCAGATGGCAGCAGCGTTAAGGGATTACAGTAACTCCTTTAACAGTCTGCAGTCAGCCAGTCAAGTTCGGCATCCGATTATAGTGCTCCGTCCTCCATTTGGGGAGGAGAGTGGAGGGGAGAGGAGCCGGCTCTGAGTCACATGTGCTCTGTGCAGCCGCTGCAGCTGACCGGATACCTGCCTCGACTGTCTGGACTGCACAAACAGTGACTGTGGGAGGTGTTGTGGATGCAGGGGGTGCGCAGCTCTGTGGGAACATACCTTAGGTACCCATTCACTTTGCCATGCTGATTACATGTTGGTATTTATACCTCGCAGCTCGGAGCCTCGCCAAACAATGCAAGTATTGCTGCTGTTTTTGTGTCTGGCTGCTTGTCATTTCAAGGTGAACTCTGCAAAAAGATAATGTGTGGGACAGCGCTCAGTCAGTGTGTTTGCTCTGTGTTTAGGTAATGGATCTAGATGACAGCGAAGTCTCGCTTCTCTTAGTGCTACTGAGATAGATGTCAGGCTTGATGTGTAATTCCTCTACACTCAGAATATAAAATGTGACGTCCTGAATGCAGTATTTATGAAGTTTGAGCACGCAGCCTGTTTTCTGGATGCAGGACTGTTTCCCTCAGCTGTGCAGAGTGTTTGCCACTTGTCTGCGGTCGACATGTTTTCTAACCAGGAACACTCTTCTCCCTCTCTTTCTCCTTCCTCCTCTTATTTCATTTTACTCTCCCTCAGCACTGAACATGGCCTCAATTCTGCAGAAGCTGATCACCCCACTGTTCAGTGGTCCTCCTGAGCCCCCGAGGAATAAAGTGACAGTGGTAGGCGTGGGCCAGGTTGGCATGGCCTGTGCTGTTAGCATCCTGCTCAGGGTAAGAGCCACACTCATTTTACCTTTGCTCAGATTATCTTCATGCCTGCTGGTGTCACAAGACGGGGTAATACTTAGGATCCTCCGAGACTCACACTGGATTACTACTGATCTCTCAGTGTCTGATCTGTTATCCCTTCACTGTCCTTAAGGTGTCTGACAGTGACAGAAAACAACATTTTTCAGCAAAGGAGAACAACTATGATGACTTTCTATTACAACAAATAAAAATGGACAGCAGCTTCCTGTCTGTTTATATCTACTCAAGAAGCACGTCGTCTTCCATTCAATCCACCATGTTGTTTCTTCAGTAGCCCATAACAGACAAACCGAACACTGGCTCCAGACAGGGCTGTTTGCTTTTTTTAACTCAGCCATTATAGTTCCCTACTACACACTTGGCACATGGGAGAAGTTTCTGTTCTTCAACTTCACCACTAGATGCCATTAGATCCTACACACTAGACCCTTAACTCCACTATGAGAAGTTTTAACCCTCATTATACTGGTTGCAAAGCAGGTCAGAGCATGCACAGTAGCTAAGTATTGCCAACAGATATATAAGCATTTATGATCAGGTTTTGATTTGATTTGTGGCCATTGTATGAACATTACATTTCATCTGAATTGAGTGAGGAAGTTTTCAGTCATTATTAATGCTCTAAATATAATAGAGTGTCATCTGTGTAAAAGTAGCCAAAGCAACATCAAATGTGACCTTTCAGGAAAACATACATGCAGACAACTGTGGTTTAAAATGACCAGTGGATGTGTTAGTTATATATTTAGTGCCTAAAACAGACAGCTTGAACCTCTCTGTTGAGGTTATTTCATCTGGGACTTAAAGGACAGGTAGATTTGTGAATGGCTGTGCTGTGAGGGGAAGCTTTGTTGTGTGTGTCGTTCTGAACCTCCCTGATGTGTGCAGGAGCTGGCTGATGAACTGGCCCTGGTGGATGTGATGGAGGACAAGCTGAAAGGAGAGATGATGGACCTGCAGCACGGCAGCCTCTTCCTAAAAACTCCCAAAATAGTCGCAGACAAAGGCAAGTTTATACGTCAGACAGTGCAGGGTGCAGCTAACAGGTAGGCATTGTGACTAAACCATTTTTGCCCTCACTTGCATTTAAAATAGCCGAGATTCTTACCAGCTGGAAGGTTTATTAATTAAAAGATACCTGAGTTATGAGAAAAAATTGAAAGTGAAGATACTTAATGTTCCCATGAAATCAAAATAGATGTTAAAGGGTTTTTTTTAATCACAAGTATTTCATGCAGATTGTCTATAAAATCTGCAAGCGTAGACAAAAAGTCCTCCACAATAGAGAGCAGGCTTTCCTCAGGTTGTTGTCTATGTTGAGCTAGTATCTGAAATTTGCCAGGGGGGTGTAACGCACATTCAGCACTATTGGCTACTATGAATGCTAATCAATATCTGTGACAAGTCCCCCTCTAGCTTCCTGTTTTTACTGGAAACACATAAATAAGCAGAATCAAATAGCACTCTGCTCGCCGTTTCATTTACCCATTATGACACATCTCCTTCTTTCTCAGACTACTCTGTGACAGCAAACTCCCGCATCGTGGTGGTGACAGCCGGAGTCCGCCAGCAGGAGGGAGAGAGCAGGCTGAACCTCGTCCAGAGAAACGTCAACATCTTTAAACACATCGTCCCTCAGATTGTCCGATACAGCCCTGACTGCACCATCATTGTGGTTTCTAACCCAGGTACCGTCTCAACACGCATTCCTACAGACATACAGTACGCACCCTTTAATAACTCTAACAATGCTTTCCAACAGTTGATGTGCTGACTTATGTAACCTGGAAACTGAGCGGCCTTCCCCAGCACCGCGTCATCGGCAGCGGCACCAACTTGGACTCAGCGCGCTTCCGCTACCTGATGGCCGATAAACTGGGAATCCACCCCAGCAGCTTCAACGGCTGGATCCTGGGAGAACACGGAGACACCAGTGGTGAGGATCTGTGGGACTTCTGTTACGTTTTATGATGTTATCGACAAACGGTAGTTCAGACTGTGACTGTGTGATGTGTGAAGCGTGTGGACGAAGGTCAGTGGTTTCAATGTGTGTTTCAGTGCCTGTGTGGAGTGGAACAAACGTGGCTGGAGTCAACCTGCAGACGTTAAACCCGGACATCGGCACCGACTGTGACGAGGAGAACTGGATGGAAACACACAAGATGGTGGTGAACAGGTAAAATAATCATCATTTTAAATATGTATAGTTTAGCAAAGACTGTCTGCTGCACTTACAATAACAGGAAAGTTATCAGGAACTTGATGAAAGTCCCAATAGATTTCCTATTATTGCAAGTGTAGCAGACAGGTTGTGGGAGTTCTTTGTTCTATGATAGTCAGCCGATGGTCCTCTCTGCTTTTTGAAATACATATAGTTTTCAGAATATTTTGTTTAAAGTTACAGGTCCTTACTCCAGTAAAACACTAAAAATCTTTCTTTTATCTGATTTTGAATACTGGTACTGTAATAACAATTGTCACGTATCAAAACAGAGACAAAGTGAACTAATTTTATCAGTATCACCTTCAGCTGTCACCTGTATAAGCTCATATTGTATTGGTATGAAAAAAGGAGAGTGAAAAAGTGAGGTCATCTTATATTTGAGGACAAGAAATAACAATGTTATTATGCATTCAGTGCTGTCTGTCTCTGTCTGACTCTGAGACTGAGTCACTGTCTCTGTCTCTTTCATCAGTCTAGAGGACAAAAGCAGCCGTCCTGCTTCTGAGAGTGTTATTGTGTTCTATCAGTTTATTTTCAGCACCTCTCATCTGCTTCATCACCTTTAAAATCAGCTGTCTGCAATAAATCCAAACAAGCAGTCTGAAAACCATCCCTCAGCCCACACCTTTTTTTGTGTTTGTTGTGTGTCTCAGTGCCTACGAGGTGATCAAACTGAAGGGTTACACCAACTGGGCCATCGGTCTGAGTGTAGCCGACCTGACTGAGAGTCTCATCAGGAACATGAACAGGATTCATCCCGTTTCCACCATGGTGAAGGTAAAGGCTGCTCACACACACTCAGATTCATTTTCACACACATTTCAGACAGAGCTGAAACAAATATTTAAACTATGACATCCAGAGCATTAATACAGCAGCAAACCACTTTGCCATGTATCGATAAATTGGAGTAATGGCGTCCTGAGCAGATCATGAGGTCACACTACCTGTGTGTGTGTTGTAATCGGACCTTCTCTGTTCTTTGTTATGGTAGACAGTCCGGTTGCGCATGCATGTTAGTGCTTGTGTGTATCCCACTGGCTAGCTCATGGCCGCCACTCTGCACTGCTCTCATACTGCTGATAACGCTGACAGCGTTGTTGAGAAAACACCCACCCTACAGCCAAGATACACGTCACATAGAGCTTCTTTAACTTATAATAATAATAATAATAATAATAATAATAATAAAGTTTATTTATATAGCACCTTTCAAAACAGTTTCAAAGTGCTTTACAAAACCGAATAAAAGACAAAACAAAACAAGATAAAAGCAGTAAAAATAGAATACATATACCAGAGTAAAAACACGCAATAATAAAACAGTTAAAAACACCGAAAGGCAATTTGAAACAAGTAGGTTTTCAGAAGTGATTTAAACGATGAGACAGAGTTTGCAGCCCTGATCTCCTCAGGCAGGTCATTCCAAAGTCGTGGAGCTCTGACTGCAAAGGCTCTGTCACCTTTGTGAATTAATCTGGACCTCGGAACAAGAAGAAAAGATGCATCCTCAGGGTGCGAGAGGGAACACAGGGCAATAAAAGATCTGTTGTATAACTTGGAGCAAGGCCTCTCAGGGCTTTGTAAGTAATCAATAAAATTAATTCTAAAAGCAACAGGTGACCAGTGTAGGGAAGCCAGGACTGGTGTGATGTGGTTATGTTTTCTAGTCTCAGCCAAGATTCTGGCAGCGGAGTTTTGGGTGTGCTGAAAGAGGGATTTTTTACTGATGCCAGAGAGCATGGCATTGCAATAATCTAAATGACTGGCTATGAATGCATGAATAACTGTTTCCAAACCAAACTGGCTTTGCCTGCAGACAGCATGTTGCTATGCAGCCTTGTAGCAGACATATTTTTTAATACATACACCAAAAATACCTCTAAAATGCAAATCAGCAAATTGTCATAATCCAATGCCACCTCTGGCTTTGTTTGCCATTATTCAAAAGCTTTATAGACATTTGTATTTGTAGATATAAATTCCAATCCAAGTTCATTTTTCTTATACACCTACTGTATGAAGAACAAAAGATGTATACTGTATAAAATATCTTTTTTTCATTGGATGTGACATTTAAACAAAGGTGGACCAAATAAATGAAGTAATAGTGACTTTTAGTTTTAAGTCTTTTCATTCAGCTTCAAATTGTGACTTGCTTTGTAGCCGACTCTTTCTTTTGGTTCAGGCTGTTCAAATTTTAGCACAAGAATCCACATTTTTGCAGTTTATGAAGTCTCTCTTCTGACAGTTGTCCCTGTCTTAAAGGTGTATGTTCTATTATGGACAGTAATGATGTTGTTGATTGTGCACAGGGCATGTACGGGATCAGCGAGGAGGTGTACCTGAGTCTGCCCTGCGTGCTGAACAACGGAGGCGTGGCCAGCGTGGTCAACATGACCCTGACAGACGACGAGGTGGCCCAACTGCAGGCCAGTGCCAACACGCTGTGGGACATCCAGAGGGACCTGCGGGACATCTAACTGAACAGCAGAGGGCGATGTAGCTGTACCCTCCTGACGTATTATCACTCTGCAGTCACTAAACACCACACAGCTCCACCTTCCACGCCTCCAACCCACTGCCCTCTGTAGATTCACAGGCGTACGGGAGTTTAATCCCGGCAGATTTAGCTGTAGGTGTCAGTTTGTGACACCGTCTGAGTGAAATGCTGCTCTGACTCATTTGTCCTCGGCTGTGTTGCAGTGTGGGGCTGTGTGTCACTCGTGTTGCTTCGGTGTGCAATAAAGCAAGTTTGTTGTTGCTTGAACAGGAAGTGCATGTGTTCAGTTATTCAGCTGTAAAGGGAACATCTCCAGGAGGGCTGAACCAAGGATGCACAATGGTGGATTTTTGCCGATATCCGATTTGCTAATATTTTCATTCTTGATTTATTTTGACCAACTGCTGATACAGATATATGCACATTTGTTTCTCCACCTAATTGCAGATAACATCATGTAGCACTCCTGTAGTCAACATATTATGCCTAATCTTATTGTGATGGCCCACAGGCAGATACAAACATAAAATACAATGCTTTTAAAAATGTACACATTCACTGAGCAAAATAAAAACCTATTAAAACTTAGGTTACATGTAAACATGCCATATTTATTTTTATGTAACATTTTCAAACAAATCTGTAAAATATATCCTACTAACAGCTTAGATGAAGCTCTCCCCGAGACAATCCTGACAGAAGTCACAACCAGGGCAAATTTCGACTCATTAAATTCACATACATAAAGCAGCATCTTATCAACCAGTCATATCAGCAGAAATGTTCATACGTACGTTAAACATTTTATCTAGAAAGGTTGCCATGAAAAAGTTAAACAAGGTGATTTTACTGGGACGTGTGTAGATTTTCTGAACTCTATTTGAATGTGTTATCACAGAAAGAATATCTATGAGTCATTATTTTGTGTCAATCGACGAACTCCTGATAAAAACTTTACTTAAAGGTCCAGTGTGTAGGATTCAGCAGCATCTATTGGCAGAAATAGAATTTAATAATCATAATTATGCTCTCATTTGTTTATAATAACCTGAAAAGACGAATCGTTGTGTTTTTGTTGTGGCCCTTGGATCAGTTTTAAACAGCCCACAGCTTGTCTTTTAAAATATACTATATGTGGCCCTTCACACAATATTGGTTAATCAAGCAAGTTCATTTTGCATTCAAAAATGTGTGGACACCTCTGCCTCAGCTTATGCTTTTTATGTTTACATATGGAGTGGGTCTTCTTCTACAGAGTCAGCCATGTTGTTCTACTGTAGCCCAAAAAGGACAAATCAAACAGTGGTTCTAGACGGGGTCATTTGCTTTTTTGGTTTTCACGTCCGCCAGTGTTGTTCTCCTTCAGTTTGATTGATTTTTCAGTTCTGCACCGTCACCTCTAGATGCCACCAAATACTACACACCAAACCTTTAAAGTCTTTATTAGTCAGATTAGCTCTTTACTGAATCTATTTTAAGAATGTGTATAATCCAAACAAATGACAGGGACATTTGAACAATTAATATCACTTGTCTTGCTAATAAGGTGACAAAAGCTATAATGTTCTTCTCATACAGAAAGTCAGAGTGAAAGAAAGATCCTGAGTAAAGCTGTGAACAAATGGAGTACAAAAGTTAAAATATTGGCAGAGAAAAAGAGAAGAAAAGGAGAAAGCGGCCTGGTTGGAGATGTGCTGACGCTACCTGCACTTGAAAGAGTTGAGCAGTGAGATGTGAGGGTCTGAAGGAGCTTATGCATCTGTTGGTTTTGGCTGTGTGTGCATGTAAGCCACTACACTGGATCCCCGTGCGTCTTGCCGTACACTGCCACCCACTGGCCAGGTGTTGTAAGTACAACACAAATCTCTGAAAACCAAGATGGCCGACGGAATGGAAGAAATGTGCAGCGCAGGAACTTGTCGCCAATCCTACTGTAACAGGAGACCCCGGTAGGTAAATAAAATTTGTAACCATCAAGTAGCATCCAAGAAGTGATGAAGTTGTTAAAACTTCTGAGTATTGATTTCATGTTGGTAGGAAATTATTAATCCGTCCACTAAACTGGTCATCATGCAGCACTGGTTGTATTTTAACTACAATTAACACCATCACTGAAACCTTGTACTTCATCTGCAGGACTTTATGGGCTGTGAATACCTCAATGTATGTTATCAGAGTGTAACTTGCCATTTTTGTGACAAAAACAATATTTTGACAAGATTTTTGTAGAAAACGTTAATTGAGAAAATATATATAGTTTAACAGGGAGGTTTGTGGGGGGCTGAGGAGTCAGAAGAGAGGTTCAGCGCTTTTGCACAGGCACTGAACAGTATTGAGTATATCAGAATATGTGAACACTCTAGTTTAACAACATTAAAAATATATATATTAATAGTTTTATCTATTTTTTTTCATTGGTTTATATTTCTTCAGTTGAGAACTTAAATACAGGCTGTGCAACCAAGTGGACATGCAAAAAAAAAACTCCTTGAAAAATGCTTTTTTCTTTCCTTTTTTTTTTTTTTTTTTTTTTAATGAACTTAAAATTTTTGTTTTTCATGCCTAAAGAGAAATATCTACACTTATATAATTCATAATTCATGCATGAAAGGGTAAAACTCTAAGTGGAGGGGTCTGAGACATCGATCACATGTGGGGACCTTTACAGAGTTGGTTTAATAGGAATAGTGAGGTTCGATATTTTGATCTCACTAAAAGGAAATAGATGCTTTTACAGAAACCTGCTTTACTTACGAGCCCTGTATTTTATTCCCATTTACATCAGAACAAACAAACTGGATTAAAACTCTAACATCTCAGCTCGTGACCTTTGTTTGACTCAGTCACGGCTGGTTCAGGCTGCCATTTCCAATCAGACTCACTGGTCCATTTCTCACAGGCAGTGTGATGATGACTGACTGAATGGTGTTTAGCATGGTGTTAATCACTTGTGTGGTGTGAATGACTTAATTGTTGCCTCAAGCTGACGCAGACTTCTTTTGTTTTTTGTTTTCTTTTCTTATTTCATAATGTGTCGTGTGACTGTAAAAGTGTTGAACTCACAGCTCACTGACAAGGCAAAGGGAATTTTATTTAATTGCAAGTTAACACAAACTGACAAGTAACATGTATAGAAAAACATAGACAATAAGACAGGTAAAGAAAAAACATTTGTCTTCACAAGAAGTTATAATTCAGCCCTTGATCGTCTGAATCGTCTCCACCTGAAGAAAATAGAAAAATCTTTAAGCTGCTCAGATGATGGTGATGCGTTTGTGATAACTTTAAGGGTTTTTACCTTCTTCCACAGCTCGCTGCAGAAGCTCCAGGAGAATAGACGACAGAGACAGTCCAGGTCCATCACTGCTCTGGTTGTGAGTCTCTGCAGAGACACAGAGTCAAGACATTTAAAAGGAAGTTACAGTTTTTGTGAGATAAAGTCCTGGTATCAAACTGATGTCATGAAGTTTTTAGTACCACTTTCTCACAAAGAATTCTTTATAAAGTTTTAATAAGTTCATTTTCACACTGATTTCTCTTAACCCAAGACTATCCTTAGCCCTGGGTTAACTTAGTCCCTTTTCACACACACCAATTCGGTACGCTTTTTTTAACGTTTCCACTGTGAAAAGTTGTGGATGGTACCAATGGAACTGTTCTGTACTGTCCCCATTTTTGGTCCCCTCTCTGTTGGGATACCTAGCACACAGCTCTGGTACTAAAAGGTGGAGCTGTGAACACTGCAGTCTGTTGATTGGTCAGTAGAGGACGGTCACTCTGCTCAGTGCTGAGTCATGGCTGGTTTTGAGGCTCATGTAACCACTGTTCATACTGTGGAGAGTTTTGTTAGTAAACTGTAACTATAAAATGAAGGATGTTTTGCTGCCTCTTGCAGCAGCTGGAGTTTGAGAAAAAAAAATACTTATTTCACTATGCTGTAACTTTTAAGGTGGAACTTTAACTTATAATGTTCCTCAATGTATGCATTGACGACGTGAATCCGTCAACCACCTTAAAGTTCACTGTGACAACCATCACTTTAGCTTTTATATGACATACACTTTTAGAAATGTGTGGATCTTTAAGCGTTTGGAGTAGGGCCAGCAAGTCCTCAGCTAAAGCCGGAGTTAGTCCATTTATAATGTGTCAAGATTGTGCCAATGTGAAGTCTTTCTTAGCCCCAGGATGACAGCTCAGCCCAAAACCTGAATGTCATCAATAGATTTATTAATGAATAATGAGTAATTTGTCAGAGGTGGGACCAAGTCATTTTCACAAGTCTCAAGTCTTCGCACTCAAGTACCAATTCAAGTCCCAAGTCAAGTTTTTTTTTTTTTTTGGTATTTATTTGTTAAAACAAGTGTGACTGAACTTATTCATGAAAAAGAAGTGCTGATACTGCACTTCATAGCATACAGTATTATTAATGGATTTTGGATGTTTTTGTTCTGTCTTGTTGTATTTATCTTTTCTCAAATTGACTTGGTATCAAGGTATCAAGTATTTTTTTTAAGTCAAAAGGCTCAAGTCCAAGTGAAGTCACAAGTTGCAAATCTTGTTTTATTTCATCAAGTTGGGTCTAAAGTCTAAAGAGATTTGTGACTTGAATCCTACTCCAGTCCATACCGCTCTCATTTACAAATACTTTATAGATCAGATACAGTATAACCATTGTAAAGAGCAACTGTTGCAAAAATAGTGTGTTTATAGTGGTAAAAATAATGATAAGTGAATAAAAACAGCAGCAAACATTAAGTCCTTGACTGTCATCAGCACTGATGATAGTCCATAGCCCAGTTGCATTGGTGTGCAAGTATTTCCTCTGCAGTCCTTTCTTGGTTGTCTCTTGTACCGACACACCCAAGATAAAAAAAAAAAAATTGTTGCCCTTAGTAGGCACAGTTTCACAGCAGCCTGAAGACTTATATCAAATTAAAACAGCATCAGTAGATGACTCATTAACTATCAATAAAGTCATTAGTTACAACATGTAAACCCTTTATAAAGTGTCACTTATTAGAAAGTGGGAAAAAAAAGCTTATAAGAGTCTAAAATAATACTTCACTGCTAATATAACTATTATCTCTCACCTATGTGTAAAGTGTCCCCGTCCTCTCTGCTGGTGCGCTGCACCACTGAGCGGTGTCCCTCTGCAAAACATCAACATGCAGCACAATTTTCTCTCAATCCAAGTTAAAAACCAGACACTTATACAATTTTATATTTCCTCTACAAACTCTTACGTGCTCCTTTTAGGTATAAGATGGCCTGAGGGGTCCAGTTTCTCCTCTGAAAAGTGATGCACAAAATCACCATTTAAAAAGTCATTATTGTTTTCTTTATATTTTTGTTTAAAATCAGTTTGAAGCATGAAAATAGAAACATTTACTTTCACACACCTGTGGTGCACTCCAACACTGGGCAACCAATGTCAGCACGAGCAGTGTGACTATTAGAGACATTGTTCAACTCTGTAATGACATTTAGTTTAATTAAAAACAGTAGTATTAATATAAATAACAGAATAAAAGAAATATAATAACCTTACATCCACACCACAGTTTAATAAATGGTTTGTTACACAATATGATGTAGTTATAAGCAGATATAAGGACATTTAAAGTGTTAATTACTGCACAGTATTTGTCAACAATTATAATTTCACCTAGAAATTGTATTTTATTGTCTTAAAAGTGTTTCACTATATTGTCATTCATTATCTATTCATACACAGGAGGAGTTACAAATGTTGACAAATACATGAAAAGTCTTATTTCTGCTTACAGCTGCATCACACTGGGTTATAGACAGTTTATTAAATTCTATAAATGCTGCACAGGGGCGCTTATGGTAATGTGTAACTGTTTAAATGTTTATCTTAATTATAACAAACTCAATTTTCATTTGAAACGGACTTCACGTAAAATAGTTAATAATTAATATAAAATAGTTAAAACACAAACAAAATATAACAACTACTACTTATCATAATAATAATCATATCTTACCGTTAGCTGTGTGTCGTGCTCTCCTGCAGTCTAAATGTTTGATTTGTGCGTCCTCCGTCGCCGGTTACATTATAAAAACAATGATAATCACCTCATCACACAGCGTCATCGATGAGGATCATTGGTACCTTAATTACGTCTCACGTGATGCTTCCATTGACGAGAGTGACAGGTGCTGTTAAAACTGTCACTGCTCGTTAATCAGACACACACGACAGAGATTTAAACTTTTCAAGACTTCCATGAGTCTCTTCACAGGGTCACTGCCTGATGACGACACTGGTGAGATTTTATGAATGAAAGCTGACGTGATGACAGCGTGTCAGTGGAGTACGTGGGTGTAGACACCTGCACGAGGCCTGCAGGCTGTGGAGGAGTGTTGATGCTTTCCATAAAAAGCTGCACGGGTCATCGCATGTCATGCTGTAAAAGTTTTAAATGGCTTTTTTTCTTAAGTGCACAAGAAGGGATCCATTTGATTTATTTCACTTAATAATTATTATACATTGGATTTATATAGCACTTTTCTGGTTACTCAAAGAAGCTTTACAGAGAACAAGACAGAAAGGCAACAGAAACTCAAATAACCACTCGTTACAACCAAGGTCTGCAGAAGACCATCTCTGAACCAACAACACGTCCAACCTTGAAGCAGATGGGCTACAGCAGCAGAAGACCACACCA
>NC_065525.1:28941723-28942004 GCF_006386435.1 Epinephelus moara
TGCTGACCGTGTCCATCCCTTTAGGACCACAGTGTACCCATCTTCTGATGGCTACTTCCAGCAGGATAACGCACGTCACAAAGCTCACATCATCTCAAACTGGTTTCTAGAACATGACAGTGAGTTCACTGTACTCCAATGGCCTCCACAGTCACCAGATCTCAGTCCAATAGTTCACTGTACTCCAATGGCCTCCACAGTCACCAGATCTCAGTCCAATAGAGCACCTCTGGGATGTGGTGGAACGGGAGATTCACATCATGGATGTGCAGCCGACAAAT
>NC_065525.1:28942010-28960129 GCF_006386435.1 Epinephelus moara
ACAATGAGTTCACTGTACTCCAATGGCCTCCACAGTCACCAGATCTCAATCCAGTAGAGCACCTCTGGGATGTGGTGGAACGGGAGATTCACATCATGGATGTGCAGCCGACAAATCTGCAGCAACTGTGTGATGCTATCATGTCAATATGGACCAAAGACACTGAAGAATGTTTCCAGCACCTTGTTGAATCTATGACACCAAAAATTAAGGCAGTTCTGACGGCAAAACAGGGTACAACCTGGCACCAGCAAGGTGTACCTTATGAAGCGGCTGGTGTAGATCTCAGGGATGTGTAGAGGAGGACTTTAACTTAGACAAAATTAAAAGAAATCTCCACCATAAATTGATGCATAAAAATTCACCTGGACACAAAGTGTGTGACACTCAAAAATTTCTGGGGAGGCTGCCAGATAAGCGGATGAGAATGGATGGATGCACATGATTTAAATTTAGTTTCATCTGTGACATTTTCAGACAGGAAGTAAAAGTTCGGATTTGTGAGAAAATCAAAGGCTCTTTGTTGAGAAGAACACTTGTACCCTTAAGCGATTGGAGGGCCATCTCCTGGGTGGGTGGCGTATAAAACTGTGGTCTCTGCAGCAAAACATCAAACACATTTATAAAAAGACACTTTATTTAAAGTATGAATTTACAAAAGTTACAGTAAATCATCTCCTTTACAAGCTCCTTAAACATTTTTCACAACAGTTCAGGTTTCTTTAGCTCAACATTATTTTGAAATGTACAAAATTCCAGTAACATGTCATCGAGGGACTCGTAAAAAAAACTCTCAGTGTTCAGGCACAGGATCTGAGGGAGAGGACGCTGTAAAGAGCTCCTGACGCCCCGCTGAGTTAATCCAGTGGTCCCAACTTATCAGTCATAAATATCACACTGCTGGAATGATACAAAAAGGGAGACCTGCTTCCAGCTTTTAAAGTAAAAAATCTCTTGGCAGTCGGATACAAAACGTCAGTCGAACGTCCGAAGAAACACTTGGTCTGGTTTCATAGCTCTGCAGTGGCAACGACCAAAATATACAGTCACTATTAGAAACTATGATAAATACTGAAGCTCGCCGTCGATACAAAAACAGTCCTGTGTTATACCATCGTGTTGCTCTCGCCAATTTTATCCACCAGCTGAAAGATAATAGAGAAATAAGTTGTTAATAAGCTGCAACTTTTACTGAATCAGACAAAAATTTACTAAATAAAGCTCACAGGAAGAAAAAGAGGAAAATTATCTGTGAGAAGATTCATTTGAAAACCACTGAAGAGAATTTCCCTGCAGACGCAGTGAGGTTTTCACCACACACTCCTGATAACTGATCCTGGACACTGACAGTCTTCATAAACTCACAAAGGTCTCACACGGACTCAGAGTTCAGTACAACAGAGACTCTGTTCTCACACTGTCAGCGCTCACATCTCGGTAAAAGCCTTCCTCTAAACCTCTGTTTTACAAAGACCGTACAGGCTGTCTGAATAATCTCAACTTTCATCTGCGTCTCACAGTCTTCATCAGAAAATAGACTCTACTGCAGAAACTCCAAATCTGCTGTAAGCTCCAGCTCAGTTTCTGTTTCATGCCTGTTTAAACAGTTCAGCTAAAACCTGTTTACTTTGCAGCATTATTGAGGCATTTTCAGAAGCTTATTGATCCTTTTTAATGATTTCCTTCTCTCCTGGTTTTAGTTTTTGTCAGTTCAGTATGAAAATCAACTTGCAGAGACTAACACAGCTACAAGCAGGGACAGGCTCCACTGTTGCTGCGTTTAGGTACTTGGGGGAAACTCGGACAACTGAGAATTATGTGGAATTTATAGTTCTGCGTTGAATCAACGCCGTGGCTACGGCACAGGCTCCATGTCAACGCAGAGCCTACGCCATAGCCTGACGTGAACCTCACCAGAAATGTAACTACATGTCGCAGTGATGCAGACTTCCTGTCTGTTTCTGTAAGCTGACACCATTTCCCTCAGTGGAAACAAAGTTTTTATTTAATTTAATTGACACCATTTCCCTCAGTGGAAACAAAGTTTTTATTTAATTTAATTTCACAGATAAGAAACAATATATTGTGAAGACAATAAAGCCTCCACTAAAATAGCATTTTAAGTCTCGTGTGTGATTTATCCTGGCTTCATGTGAGCAGAGGAAATCTCTGCTTGTCACTAGGCTAATTTATACAATGTAAAATGCCATAGGTTGGCGCTAATAATGCTAGCATGTTATATTTGTTTGGAAAATGTGATTAGTATAAGACAGTTGTTTTGTCAGTGAACCTTGTGAGTTGTAATGGAGCCGAATTTTGTAATGTTACCTTTGTTAAATGTTGCTGTTGTCCCTGACTTCATATGAGAAGAGGTAAAGATCACTAGCTGCTAGGTTAACAACCAGAACACAGCAGATTAAGAAGAAAATAAGAAAATACAGGCAGAGAGTCGCCGCAGATAAATGCACCGCCCAACAGTTCTAATGGGTCATAAGTGATGACTGAGAGATGAGTTTTGTATGAGTCTTGTTTTTTTAGGAATATCCTGCATAGTATATCTTTAAGGGGGCATTTGATTTGTGATTCATTGATCGTCATGATACTTACTGAACTGATTCCTGGCAAACTGAGCAAAGACCCGAGCACAGGTATTCGCCTGATGAAGCCCACCGCCACCGGGAAGAATCCTCTGTAGAGAGAAAGAATCAGATCAGACCCCAAAAAATTACTGATTCAGGATAGTGATGACAAAGATTTGTTTTTTTTCTGTCTGAGCCGACCTGAACAAGAGGAAGAAACCGTAGATCTCCAGAACGACTCCAATGATCGGCCAGCCGATCAGCACCACAAACACTCCTCCCAGGAAGAAGCTGGTGGCTTTTACTTTGTGCCTCTGGAAGAAGAATCTGAACGTTCGCTCCAGGCCGATGACGAAGGACAGGCCGGACACAAACAGGATCTGCACAATAAGCGAAGACGCACAAGGTGAGACAACAGTCAGGTGAAATGAGGGAGATGTTTGACTGTAGTAGTTTTACAGGTTAACTCACATTTCCAATGGCAAGGAGAGCTTTATCGAAAAAAAGCACCATCCCAAAGAAGAGGAAAAACACGCCGAACCCTGTCAGCCCCATCCCAATTTCTGTAAGAAACAAGACAGACATCAGTTAACATCACATCATAAACTGTTTTTAAAATAAATCTTTAATTTCCATGAGGAAACTGAGCTGCTGCAGACACTATCAGGGTGCAACAAAAAAGTAAGATAAAACTTTAACACACAAAAAAGGTAAACTGTGAAATAAAGAGTGTGTGGATAAAAGTATAAAAGATAACAGTAGTTGAGAAGTGTGTTGGTCTCCATCCAACTCAATGAGAAAGAAAGAAACTACACGAATAAGAGCAGTGCTGCATCAGTAAAAGAAAATATTCAGTGTATACTTTTTTTCTTACCACCATAGATTATTTCATCGTAGCTTTGTCATTGTTGGTAATGTTGCAACTGCTCAATGATAACATTGGATTTTTTAAATGATCTTTGCATCTATAAGACAAAGTACCTTGATCTCTAGCCAGGTGGCCCCAAAACAGACACTACAGTGTGGTTATTGAACAATAAACAGTTTATCAAATGACTTTAACAGAAAATTCAACATCTCATACACTGTGGTAGAAAATTGTATCCATATTACAGTCTCCTAATTAATTGTATGTACAAACTAGCGCTGAAAAAACATTTACTGTAAATGGTATACTTCCATATATTAATACCAATTTTAAAACCTGGTAAACTGGTAATTAATAGTAACTGACATGTAAACAGATAAAGTATTAACAGATCAAATACAAACACTAGCTGATACAATGAATTAAAGTTAAGAGAATATTTTAAATAAAACTAGTTACTTCTCCATTTAATAAACAGTGACGTGCCGCTAAGTGACGTAACTACGCTCTCAGCCAATGGTGTTAGAGATGCTAACATCCCGCAGCTAACAAACCGGGTTTTTACACAGAAACGTTACAGACACAATAAACGGTTCTTACTCTGTGAATCCGTGAGTGAAATCATTTTGACGGCAGCAGGAGGATTTATCAAATAACACAAAGCTCGTAACGACTCGGACCTGCTGCTTTGTGCCGCTAACTAACTGATTCAACAGCAGCGGAGAGGATGAGGACGAAGACGCTAGCGGTCTGTGACGTCACGTCCTCCGGAGCTACGCACGCGCATATTCCGCCAAAGATCGTCTATGAGAGCAGATGTGTTGATGACCTTCAGTGATGTTTCTGCTCCCCACAGTGAATTGTGACTTTAACTAATAACTGTTTTGCTCTCCGTATTATCCTCCTGACACCTGAACTTTTGTTTGGTGTGCGTTTTTAGTTTCTCCTATGTATTTGTGATCAGTATGACTCGGTGACTTTCAAAAAAATAAACACTGTAAACAATAATAAAGTCCTATGTCATTTACATGAGTACTTCCTAAATAACAGCGTCTTAGTTTGTAACTGTTGCTAAAACTGGTCAAATTTGTTGTCATATCAAACTACAAATATTATTAATCATAAATAAACAAGTTTCAACCATAAAATGTGATCAGGTTTTGGATCTTGTCCACTTTTGTGTCGGGAACGGCTGCAGACTGACTTGGCAGAGACGGCTGCCATCTTGTTTTTACATGGATTAGTGCATTGGGCAAAATCACAGATGGAAACCTGGTTACAACTTTTACTTTCTCAAGATTGTCAAGTTTGATTTTCCTCTTGGCGCTCCACCAGGGCCATTAGATGGGACAAAGAAGTGTCCACGAACGAGGACAACAGGTCTAAGTTAAACAGAATAAAGTATAAGGTCACATTAACCGAAAATGTGATGCAATCATATGAGGGTATAACCAACATGCATTTCCTTCCTATCCCACTTACTCCATACAGGGTCACAGATGAATCTGTCATTCTGGAAAATCTGGAACCCTTCGAGAACATGGACTGATTTACACGTTAAAAACGAAACCTGTTTTTTAGAATAGACTTCTGGTGCTCATAAGAACCCAGATAAGTTCACGTCAGTATTAGTGAACTGAGTATTTATTTTTGACAGTCTACAGTGACATAACTTTAGTAGCTATAGGACAGGAGGTGTAGACCATAAGCATTGTAAAGTTATTTTCTGGTCTGTGTGGTTTCTGGTACCCAGAGATTCGCGCGGAGTGAGACCTCTTCATATTTTTAAAGCTACCCTAAATCTGCGCACGCGTGTTGGAGCGTTTCTGTGCGTCATGGTTGCGCAGGGATTGCGCCTTTTATTTGTAAACTTACGCTTTCTGTTCACTATTTTTCACATATTTCACTAATATTTACTCCTAATACTGTTTCCCAGACGGTGTATGTGTTTGATTCGTGATGTTGCTTTAAATACAGAGAACATTGCGGACACTACGTACCTTTTTCCGTGATGTCAGAACGGAACTACAACTCCCATGAGCCCGCGCGATACGGAAGCGTCTCAGGGAGAATCTCAGATTCAGACGTGTTCAACTGAAACAGGAGTTTGTGTTGAATCAGAAAAACCTCCGGTCAAACACAAACCGCAGCTCGTTAGCAAATATGCTCCGAGCAGAGACCCGCTTAATGAAGTGACACATTTTCCTCCGAGTTATAGTCGCACTGAGCCAACATGGGGACTGCTTTTGCCATTGCCCTGGTTTTTGTCGGATGCTGTAGCAATGTGGTGTCTCTGGAGCTGCTCGTCAGGTCAGTGACTAACTTAGACTGTTTATGAGTTTGTGTCCGGTTTACTGCACCAAACTTTTCTCAGTTGTTAGTTGTCTTTGTTTTGACTTCATGCTGAACCAGTACTTTTGTGACCATATCCAAAAGCAAGGTCTAGCAACAGTGCAGTGACACATAAACATGTTGTCAGAGGTGGAAACTAACTATTGAGCTGTTAGTTTAACTGCTATTAAGTAGCTTTGCCATTCACTGGTGCAGAACTACTGTTCATGAAGCTTAAACTGACTGGCACCCTGATGTTTTCATAATATAAGATAAGACAGAACTTAACTAATCTCAGTGGTATTCTTTGTGGCAGAGGTGTTTAATACAGTTAGATAATAGTATAAATATATAATAACCTGTGTGTACATGTAGTGAAGTAAAATCATATATTCATGATTAAATAGAATAAGAATAAGTAAGGGAAAATGAAATAAAGGGAGTTGTAACGCATTAGTAAATTGGATCCTGGATTCTCATCAGCTTCTGTCACTGCAGTTGTTATCTTTCTTCTTAAAGCTCTCATAAGTACATGGATGAATGAGTTGGTTGGGTCTTGTCATTGTGTGCAGCTCTTCTAATGTTCTACATGTTACTGTGTGTATTTTTATTTTTACTGTGTGGTTGTTTGGCTGTAACCTTTTGTATGCTGCTGTCTTGGCCAGGTCTCCCTTGTTAAAGAGATCAATGATCTCAACAGGACTTACCTGGTTAAAAATGGGTTAACTAAATAAATAAAATAAATAAATGGAATATACATGGGCAGATCATGAGACTGTGGGCCCCTGGACACAGGTATTCAAAGGCCCCACCCCCACCCCTCATACTCAAGTCCTTTTTTACACAGAGATTACGTCATCAGGCGTCTATGAAGTCCCTTCGTTACGCTGCCTTGTTTTTTTTAGATAGAAACCAAACAACAACGACATCATGCCGCCCCAGTGAGTGATTTTAGTCAGCATGTCAAAGTCCTGGAAGCAAAAGAAACATGATGAGCGTGATGTGTAACACGACAGTATCGGCCTCTAGTGTGACATATAACATACATGTCGGTAGTGATTTCGTTACAGTAACAATGGCATAACATGGCAATGACAATCATTTATTGTCACTGTTATATGGCAGCTGATCTTGTCCTTAGCTCAGAGGGTAAGGAGCTCCCGTACCACATTGTTTTTACAAATTGTGGACATTTTCGGCTGCAGTTCTTCTTTGAGTTAGCTGCTAACTGCTCTTAGCTGCTTTTTAAATCTCCCAGCAGTGGTGCACACACATAACACTTGGTCAAAATGTCACATGTGTTCTGTCCTGTTGGCTGTCCTTTTTACATAGACGTCAATTCGGTGTGTATAAGGGGCCATAGACTTGCAGTGGTATGACTCTCTGTGTCTCTTTGTAGTCATGATGCATCTCTCTGTAGTTGTTTTGCCTGTTTTTGTAGTTGTTTTGTCTCTTTGCTGTCTTTTTGTGTTTCCTCCTGGTCAGTATGTGTTAATCTGAGTAACATTTTGCCGGTGTAGGCCAGGCAGGCCCCCTGACACTTGTGGCCCCTGGGCCCATTCAGTCATCCAGCCATGGTAGATAATAAATCAATCAATAAATAAATACCAATGTGTTGCCCTGACCTGTTTTAAACTGTACAGTGTTTTGCAACGTCAGACATTTTTAGCTTTACCTCATTTGCTGTTAAATCTGGATATTTTCTGTTTTGTCTTTCAGAGAGTTTCCAGGATGCGGCAACATCGTCACCTTTGCTCAGTTTGTATTCATCGCATTAGAGGGTTTCATCTTTGAAACAAACTTTGGGAGAAAGAAACCAGCGATCCCTGTGAGGTAAGAACTCATCAATGGGGTTTTAACTTCCAGCTGCAGGAACAAATGTAGGACAACGTAGATGCTTAAACAAACCTGTTATGTTCTTTTTTTTTTCCAGTAACTATGTGATCATGGTGACCATGTTCTTCACCGTCAGTGTGATCAACAACTACGCTCTCAACTTCAACATCGCCATGCCGTTACACATGATCTTCAGATCGGTAACATCTTTTGTTTGCCTGCTTTTCACCGTCATTTTTAGATTCTTTCTTTCTCCTCCACCTCAATCTGATCTCTGTCTTGTTTTTTTGCAGGGATCACTAATCGCTAACATGATTCTGGGAATCATCATCCTGAAGAAAAGGTGCTTCCTCTGACAACAATAATACTACACGTCTCATACAGATGAAGTCATGACTGCAGGTTTAAAAGCCTAGTTATTTGTATCTCACCTTCTTCTCACTCTGCAGGTATTCAGCAAGTAAATATCTGTCAATAGCTTTAGTTTCAGCCGGTATCTTCATCTGCACCATCATGTCTGCCAAACAAGTGGTGAGTCTTCTGCAGAACATGTTTTCTGTGCAGCATTTTCTTCAGTCAAAGATTAAATCTCTTAAAATATGCAAACTTGTAGTGGCTGTAATATTTTTTTATGCATTCTGTCATTTTGTCTCTGCAGAATGTGGCCAATGAGGGATCAGACGAGCAAGGCTTTTATGCCTTCATGCACTGGCTTGTAGGTGAGTTCCAGGTGCCAAACACTTCAAGTTGACATTACATTTGGAAAGGCTGAAGCTAGTGATTAATTTCGTTATAACTTTAGCTATTGCTTTTATTTAATTGATTTAATTTAATTCTATTTTGTCTATAAAATGTCAGAAAATAATGAAAATCCCCTTTATATCTTTCCACAGTCCCAAAGTGACTTCTTTAGATGGCTTTTTGTTCCCAACCAACAATCCAAATTCAGTTCATAAGTACATAAAGGGCGGGGTGTCAGTGCCTTAGTGGATAGAGCAGGCGCTCCATGTACAAGGCTGTTGCCGCAGCGGCCCGGGTTCGACTCCAACCTGTGGCCCTTTGCTGCATGTCACTCCCTCTCTCTCTCTCCCCCTTTCACACTTGTCTGTCCTATCAATTGAAGGCTAAAATGCCCAAAAAATATCTTTCTATTTCAATTGACCCTTCGCTAAGTCCCGCCCCTGTACACAGACTGGCCAATTATAATGTAGCATCAGCCCAGCTCTCACCACGGTCCGACAACAACACAAATCTCAGACTGACTCTGATGCAATCGTCTCAGATTTCCTTCATTTTCAGGCTGGTTTTGTGGATTTGGAGCTAAATGTTGTGCCTGGGCCACGTCGTGTATTAATGATACTCGTTACCTGGAGAGGTTGGAAAAAGATTCAGATCTTCCCTGTTCCAAAACCAAAATCAAACCCTGAGAAGTGTAGGGTTAGCTAGCTAGCTACTGAAGATATAGCCTACTGAATGTATACACATGCTGCTTTCGCTTTTTAATGATTATAACAGTGAAACAAAGACCCTGACAGTCTGGTGGCAGAGGTGCGGGTGTAGCCAAACACCATTTATCTGCACACACTGCGATGCCACACAGCTGGTTCAATATCAGCAAAGCTTCCCTTTATATCCATTGTCTTGTGTGGCGATCAGCAGTGATGTGGTGGTTCACTTTTACACTGTGATCTGTAGCCTATAGTTTGGCTTTAGCTTCTAACTATCTTTGTCTTTTTAACCTGTTGTTGCTGCTGAGTCAGTTTGACATCCTGGATATATCCTTCAAACACAGACTGTAGACCCCTCTGTCTGCTTCTCTCTGGAATCACTGTTTCATTTTTACAGATATTATTTCTTCAGGGAGTGCAGTTAGTTACAGTGTGGGCTCCATGCTTACTCTGAAAGCTTGTCGGACCATCACAAACGGGCGGGGCTTAGCAAAAGGTCAATAACTTTTTAAAAAAACACTTTTTACTGTTGTTAAACACGGCCGCCTGTGACTTCAGTTCATCAAGAATTCTCTACATTGTTGTATTCTTTGTTGACCGGAGTCATGCATTATTTAATGCGGGCAACCAGCTACATTAACATTATGTTTTGGGGCGCCCACTAACTCACCTGGTGGAGCAGCCGTCCCATGAACAAAGGCTGTGACCATGCTGCACCAGCTACGGGTTCAGTTCCAGCCCGCTGCCCTTTGCTGCATGTCATCCCCCCTCTCTCCCCCTTTTAAACTATATCTGTCCTTCCAAAAATGTCTTTTAAAAAAAGTAGTTGTAAAAGTGTTTTTATTTTATTGTTGTTCATTTCTACCCATTCAGGTATCGCCATGTTGACCTTTGCTCTGCTGATGTCTGCGAGGATGGGCATTTTCCAGGAGACACTGTACAAGCAGTACGGAAAACACTCCAAGGAAGCTCTCTTCTATAATGTGAGATTTCTCTCTGCTCCGACACGCAGGGCGCTCCCAGAAGATTCACACATCTTCAGGGGAAGCTCAAGCTTAGGAAATATTCCCTCTTGAGAATTAATTATGGTGTCAGCAGCTGTTGATGGTTTCTTTTTCTTGTCTCTTTGTAGCATTGCCTGCCTCTGCCAGGCTTCCTGCTTCTCTCCACAAACATCTACAAACACTGTGTCTTCTTCAGTCAGAGCAGTGAGTGACATCGACTCATTCAGGAAAACTCATGTTTCTGCATCTTTATTCACAGGTGTAAATAAGTATCTTCTCTCTCTCAGCTCCTACAGTCATTCCTGTGGTTGGAGTGACGATGCCGATAATGTGGGTCTACCTGCTGATCAACGTCATCACACAGTATCCTGTCAAACAAAAAGTTTATTTCACTAGCTTGTGTTTATTTATCTCCCGTAACAGTTATTGCAGTGATGACCAACATCCACAAGATGATAGAAAAACCACATTTCTGCTACACAAATGTATTTTTTTCTGGAACAGGTGCTATTTTGTGTAAAATACAACATAGTTCTGTTTCTTTTGACGTCTGAACCTGCTCTCAACTAGCATGGTAGACACATCCAACCTGTGGTGAGAGGTTGCAGGTCGACACACTGCTTTAATTTACATTGAGGTGTCAAAACTTGTTTGATTTGAGGTTTTCCTGTTTGATTTTTTTTATCTGAAGGATCAAAAGTTGGTCTGATTCTTAAGTGCGTAACACATTGGGGGCCTCAGATAGCGCTGCATCAATCAAATTTACTGTTCTCTGATCAGATATTGTGCTAATTTTAAAGGGACAGTTCACACTAAAAGCAAAAATACCTATCAGTCCTCTACCTGTAGTGCTATTTATTAATCTAGATTGTTTCAGTGAGTTGCCAAGTGTTGGAGATATCAGCCGCAGAGATGTCTGCCTTCTCTCCAGTATAATAGAACTAGATGGCACTCGGTTTGTGGTGTTCAAAGCGCCATAATAATACCTTTGGAAAAACTCAAGATCGACATCTCTCTCCAGAAATAATGACTCGACACCTGTACTATGAAGCCAGTTCAACTAACTCTCGTTATCTGGTTTGACTAACCTGAGCAGTTTCACGTAGGAACTCACAACAACGATATCACTAGCTGTTTATTACTGTTCATTTTAAATTGCAGGGCGCTTTATTTCCTCCCACTCTGTTTACAGACTTTAACCAGTTATTTTCAGGTACGTGTGCATCCGTGGCGTTTTCATCCTGACCACAGAGTGCGCCTCGCTGACCGTCACTCTAGTGGTGACACTGAGAAAGTTCCTCAGCCTCATCTTCTCCATCATGTACTTCCAAAACCCGTTCACTGCGTGGCACTGGGTGGGCACAGCGGTGGTGTTCCTGGGAACTCTGCTGTACACGGAGGTGCTGAGCAGCGTGTACACGGCTCTGCGTGGACCTGGCGTCAAGGAGAAGAAGGCAGAGTGAAGACGAGGAAGAGGAAGGGACTAGAAAAACAGCCACTGTGTTGGACTCGGAGATTGTTTTTGGTTGATTATACTGCAGCGGTTTTATACAGTTATGTCGTTTTGTTTAGGTTGTGGTAATTCCCTTACACACTCACACGCACACAGAGTTTACAGGATAAGGCTGGTGATATTTTATATTTTAACGGTGTTATTCTGTATCTGAAACACAGACAAACACAGTTAGCAACTAGCTGGTGAACATAGTGGAGTATTTAGCAGCTAAAGAGCCAGATGTTTTTCTCAGGAGTTGGTGGAGACCAAAAATGGAGCTAAAAGAGAGTAAATATTGGATTTAACATGACTCCAAATTAATGATAATATTACTCCATGTCTGCTGGACGTGTAAATATGCAACTGTTTACTAACAGTTTCACCACATCAGCTTGAAAAGGGATGATATGTCAGAAGCTAGAACAATTAGTCAGTCGAAAGAAATATAATTTGCAACAAGTTTCTTGTTGTAATTGATTAATAGTCATTCTTGAAGCAAAATTCCCTGATATTAGTAGTTTAAGGTTATAAAATGGGATAATTTGCTGCTTTTTAAAATTTGTTTAACATTTAGGTAAATGGGGCTTTGAACTGTTTCTGGTATTTCAGAGACAAAACTTTTAACAAAGAAAAAAAAATCTGCAGAATAATTGATAATGAAAAATAATAAAATAATTATAAAATAATTTTAATAATTATAATGAAATAATTGTATTATTTTATTTTATTATTTATTATATATAAAAAAATAAATAAATTACTTGCAGCCTTAAAATAGTTGTATGTGAGTGCTGAGTTCTGAGATTGTGTGTGCTGCCCCCTAGTGGCCAGAAAACAGTTATTGCAGCTTTAAAACTTCTGTAAAATGGTTAAATATTTTCCAGAAGCAGCTGGGCACTGACATTTTTAAGCAAACATCACTCACATGGGAGCAAATAGTGCATTTGTTGGGGACTATTTTCAGCTGTGGATGAATATACAGTGTTAAGGATTCACTCTTTAATAGACTTGAACAGTTTTTGGGAAACAGTGGCGCTCTGCTGCACAGATTAGAGGAATAAGTTATATTAGGCTTTGGCTTCTTGTTAAAATGATCAGTTCATCGTCAGTTTTGGTCTTTAAACGGAGTTTACTAATGATAAGAAATATAAATAGAGGATATAGAGTATCACCTGCCCTATTCTTTAACATTGGTACCTCATTAGCATTCACGGATGCAAAATCATGGTGCACCTTTGTTTTTTCTGTAATGTTATTTCAATATTTATTTTCAAAGGTGACAGCTGATTTACTTTATATTAACATCAGTAGGATTACAGTGAACACGCTTAAGTGATGCTGGATGGATAAAATATGTTCATGTTAAAGGAGCAGCTGGAACCTGAGTATACATTGGGATCATTTATGGAGCTCATGTTTAGGCTGTTTTGTTTTCTCATGTGTCAACATGTCTCAGGTGTATCGGACCAGTATGTCAACAGAAAACATCAATAAATCTTTACACTCCCTGCCAACTGAAATTAAAACGACAACCTGGCGACAAGAATGTTTAAAAAGCTGTAATGGAAAGTAACTAAGTACATTTACCTAAGTGCTTTATTTAAAGGGTAACGTCTGTGTTTTGCAACCAGGGGTCTCATTTATAAAACAGTGTGTAGGATCCATACTTAAAATGTATGTACGGACAAAAGCCAAAAATGGTGTGTGCCAAAAAAAACCCGCCAATTTCCCGTCTCCAAAGTGTTGGTAAGCATGGGTCAAAATTTCTCCCATCAAGTTTTTTTTTATAGCTCCGAACTTTACCTTTGGAAGTGATGTACACCTCTTTCAGGCCTAATTTTGTGTGTATGTGTTTATAAATGAGACCCAAAGTGACAAATGGAAACAACAATTTTTGACACTGGTCCAGTATGGGCAAGAGCGCTGCAGCTGTCAGCGGCGAAACAGGCTGCAAGTAACCTCTTGGGGCACATACAGGCTGAGATTATTATTCTAAGTGTGTGACAGCATCATAGAAGAGATCCCTACAGAGATGGACCCTTTTTCTTAGAGGTCCTTTTGTTGAACCAGAGACAGCCACAAAGTCACTATCACCAAACTCCCAGACTCCGTTTAGATAACCAGTCATTTTAGTTTGTGTAGAGGCAGCATATTTACCTAACTGGGGGATTAAGGATTTATTTCAACCAAACCAGAATTGGAGATAAACCAGGATGTTTTTTGAAAGTTTTATTTTGTTACTGTTGACTTAGAATGATGTGTTTCACAATGATAAAATCAGGCTCAGATATTTACTATAAGTTTTTGACAACATTATGGAAAGGATCGCTACAGTGGTTGACCTTTTTGTTAAAGAGCAGGACTCCACCAGACTCCTTTTGAATAAAAAATAATTCTATCTATGTAAAACACACTTTATTCAGAATTTACAAAAACAAGATTGAAATCACCGAACCCATCTTATTTTGTCTTTTCACTCTCCCAACAATCACCATCTCTGGTTTGGTCCAAATAAACCTTTAATTCACCCTGTTGGATCTGAGAAAATGTCGACATTAATATTTGTACACACATTCTAAGCTAACGTTCAGGTGGGTAGTCAAAAACCTGTTTTATACATCCAAAGAGCTTGTGTAAATATGAACTGCTTGGCAACCAGACCAGGTGTCTTAACTGAGACAGGCCTTTATTTGTCAAAATGTGTCGACACACCAGCTTGTAAAAGGGACTAGGCTTTTAATTGAAGTTTTATGGTATTATAGATGTAAGATAAATAGTTGTAATTAGCCCACCTTTACCAGCATGACCATTCAAATGAAGGTTACACATAAATGCATCAATGATTTTAATACAATTATACATTATTCTGAAATGAGACATTCTGCACAGAGTATGTTTATTTATGTAGATTACATCTTGATTATAATACTTTTTACTTTTAATTAAATACAATTTTTAATGCAGGATTTATACTAAAGTATTGCTGCTTTTACTTAAGTCAAACATCTGAGCACTTTTTCCATCACTGGTCCAAAGCACAATGGATTATTTATTAGGTAAATACATTATTACACACAGGGACACAATGTTCTCTCATACTTCATTGGCTTTAATGACCTGACCAATCCGGAGAGGCGTTGTTCAGCTCCGACCAATAGCAGCAGCTGTTATTGAGAGTCAGTGGTGGGAAGGGCAGGTTGTTGCTGCTGAGTTGATTTCACTGAGAGCACATCCACGCTGTGGATTAAATATTTGTAGTAACCAGTAAACAGCTGATAGTGGTGTGCAGCTGCGGGAGTGTGGATGGGGGGAAACAGCCCGAGTCACCTCTCTCAGGAGGATGGAGAAGGTGGAGGAGTCACTTTTGTGAAGGGCATCCGGGTGAGTGAAGCTCAGGGGGGACATGCGTGGACTCAAGTGGGAGAAAGTATTTTAACAAAAGGTCTCATGCATAATGTGATAACAGAGAGACCGCTGCAGAGTGCATGGGTGTTCATGTTTCATTTTAAATCCTGGCTCATAGCTATTTCCCTGGTCATCTGATACGTAATCAATAAGTATTGATCATGCTCTCATGATTGTTGTTGCACAAAGTCAGCTGGCGTTAAATATAGAAAGAACATGGTCGCTTCTCACAGGGAGCACGAGAAAAAACAAATAGCCTCAACATAGATAATCATTTAAATCACGAATTTAACTAAATAAAGTTTTTTCCTAAATCCTTAAAGTGACAAAAACAATATAATTAAAGAAGTCTGTGAATGAACTCTTAATTATGTGGTTAATTTTAGGCAATTAATGATGTGCGACCTTTGAGTATCGACCACTATCGGTGACCTCCTGCAACATCAAGCAAACTTTTAATTAACAAGTCGCCAAAAATGGTTTGCGCTCTTCCCTCAAAAGGATTTTAATTAATACTAACAATGAGGTTAAGTTCATAGAATAATATATTTGTGATTATGATGAAATATTTTATCATTTTCTAATCTTTAAATAAACAATAATCATTTTTATCTCATCATATCAGGCTTTCAAAACTTTCCTCCCTTACAAGCTCCATGCAGTAACTGTTATGGAGCTTTCAGTTGTATCACATGGTCTTCCTCAGTAGATGAAGTAGTCACAGAGTTGTAGATGTTCAAGTTTCTGTTTTTCTGAGCAATTCAAAAGTTTCTCCTCCATGTTGGCTCAAAAGTTGACAGCAAAAGATAATTATTTTTCATGCTTTTGAAGGTCAAGAATTAACTTTTTTGGGGGGGGGGGGGGGGGGCATAATTTTATTTTCCACACAACCTGCAGGTATACATTAACCAATAACTGCTGTCAATGTCACAGCACATGTAGATATAAAAAAAATAGAAACAAAAACAGTCTGACCTTAGTATCATACCTCGTGTAACACAGCTCTACTGTTATGACAAGCATGATGTAACCTGCCACTGTCATCCTAGCAACAGAGAGCTCCTCCAGATAAAATCTATTTCCACTGCTGAATAGAAAGACTGTATGGCGGCTTCCACCTCACCGCCAGCATCTTTTAAGCAGCAGTCCATGCTGATAACCAGAGCTAACTTTGAGTTTGATTTAACTTCTGCCCTGAATCATCGCAGACTACATGCTGGAGAGCAAATTTCAGATGGATGTTCTGTTATTTGCTCTCATAAACTTTTAACTGATGGACACTCCCATGTGATATGTAAGACTGAACTTTTAATCTAAAATGGTTTTTGTAACTGGGAAACCATCAGTGCTAAGTGTGGAGAACATTAACTTGATCACACAATGATCAGTACTAGATTGCAGGGAAGAGGGAAGCTTGTCGGGTTGAAATCATGAGAAAAGATTTTCACATAAGGCGTGCAGGGAAATTAACAGGGAAACAAAAGACAATTTTACTGCATTTAAACATTTAATCCTTTGATTTCTAGTAATATCTATTGAAGAAGCCCAGTTTTAAAACACAAGACAGTATATGGATGAAGTACATGGTTGAAAATTAACTTCTTTTTTTTTCCACCAGCCACTTAATAGATTACCTTTGTGTCTTGGCTGGTGAGTGAAGCAAATCTAGCAGCCACTTGCATACCTGCACTTGGCTGGTGGCTGGTGCTAATTTCCAGCCCTGATGGAGCACATCTTAAATAAAAAAAACCAATACTTATGCAGCTAATAAGCTAAAAAAATTACCTGTGATGTACTGTAAGGCGGGAGAAATTAAAATTCCTGTAGTTAGTTCTTGCTTCTGCACTAGGGTTGCAGCGGTATATTGTAAAACAGTTTACTGTGTGTATTTGCTTATCTGTGGTATTGGGGGGAAAAAAGAATCTTGCCTGTGCTCACATCCCCTTTCCTCCTAAACCCCTGTCCAGTTGTTTTCACATACTTGTATTAAAAAATGGTTTCAAGTTCCAATAATAATAAAACATTTGGTCAACCTTAAAAACCTTTATTTCATTCCTTTAAGGATCATTGTAACTGGTAATGATAATAATAATTGTGTAGTGTCTCGGGCGTCGGTGGCTTAGTGGATAGAGCAGGCGCCCCATGTACAAGGCTGTTGCCGCAGCGGCCCAAGGTCGACTCCATCCTGCGGCCCTTTGCTGCATGTCTCTCCCTCTCTCTCTCCCCCCTTCACACTTCACTATCCTATCAATTAAAGACAAAAATGCCCTAAAAAATATCTTTGAAAAAAAAAAATTGTGTAGTATCATATCCTGGGATAACATGACACCGTGATAATTTCATATCGTGAAAATCTCATAGTGTTGTGACCCCGTTCTGCACCATGCCATTACTGAGCTGTTTTTGCCAGTCAACCCTCTCCTCCCACTGTGGCAGTAAAATCACCTTTTAAAATATATATATATTCATTGTAAACAGTGGTTGAATTGTTAATTTTTAACAAGGGGGATGCAATGTAGCTTTGATTTTTTTTGCGTGCACACATCATGCCCACAATGACTTTCACAAAATGTACACCTCCCAAAGGACATTATTGCAGGATGCCTTAACCATAAAACAACAAATGATACCAATATTATTTTTCTACTCCAAATATCAAGCAAGTGATGTCAGATGTCACCAAAGCATGCACAGAAAAGCAGGTAAAGTTTGCAGTTAGCTAGCTGCCTAGCTGGTCAATTTCACTTTACTTTGGCTAGCTGAATGTTAGCTCTATCACAAAATAGCATAGGCTAACAGTAGCATAGCTAAATAAGGCATTTCTGTGGAAATAGCCACTGCAACATTCAAGTTTTGTGTGAGAAATCACGTCACTTAAATTATCTGGGCATGAGTCAAATCCAAGCTTCTCACCTGTTCTTTTCTTTTTAAAATAATCACGAAGGTCAAACTTTATTTTCATTTGGTCATGCTGCCAATGAATGCATCAACTGAGGCCCAATTCCAATCCGGCCCCTAAAGACTCAACTCCTGAACCCTCACTGACTTAACTGACGTCAGCTGTAAGTGATTGAGTGTGAGAGTCTGAAAGGGCTCCGGATGCTACAAATAGGAATGGGACAGCACTTATCCCCCTCTCTACAAAATGTTGTT